>NW_011628127.1:27462-91524 GCF_000512975.1 Sesamum indicum | reverse complement strand
CCAGGAACTTCTATGCAAGAAGCGGCAAAAAGTAAAACATTGCAGTGATCAATTTCGAGAATCTTGAGGAGCCCCCTTCTAGATCTCAAATTGACAGGGCCCAGATCCTGAGGGGGAACATTAAATTATAGTCAATTTGAGTCTGAACCAAACGCTAGAACTGGTATGGGCCAGAAACTACACCGCACAAGATAAGAGAAAGTCATTTACACACAAATGCATTTGTTAAAAAGTCAAATATATAAAGGAACCTAAGAGAAAGTCATTACACGCAAATGCATTTTTTAAAAATCTAATAGATAAAGGAATTTTGAAACCAACGACACAATAGAGGGGAAAGGACAGCCATTTGCTTGAAGGGATTATATTTGCAAGTCAAATATTCACTATGTCCTAGTGAGTGTTCCACTGTCTTGATAGCAGAGGGTATATCAGAATTACTGTCTAAAATGATGGGTAGAATTTTTGGGTGGATAAGTGGCTCAAGAGAGTCTTAAGTAGTGCTACCATCTAGGAGTTGCCTATGGTTCAGAAAGTCGCAGCAAATTGTGTGCCGTCTAAACCTAATTTCTATCACTGTGATGAAATTCATTACGGTATGTAGCTTCTCGTAATTCCGGTGTTTTTCCATGAAACTCATGTATAGAAATCCAAAGGATTCCCCACGAACGTTCCCCAGCTGAGCTATGAACTCAACATTAACAACAGTAAATGGGCGAGATGCCTGGCGTAATCAAAGTCTTGAAGTTTCTACAGTATATAGCTATGAGTATCTAATCAAACAGAATTTACTAAGCAAGCAACTGATGGAGCACCTTCACACTACATCTAATCAGGAACAATGCATGTTACCATTGGAGTACTAGTATAAGAAACCATACCTATAAATGTACGAGGAACAACTCCAGGAAATTCCAAGTGATCATACTGACATGGCCCACAAAAACAAACACAGACAAACAAAAATTAATAGAATACTCCACCAAAACAGTAAATTTTTGTAACCAAGCAAAAGATCTAGTTTTACCTTCTCTATCTGATGCCGATGATATAATATGTCGTGCATTGCCTAAACGATAGAAGCACACATCTTTAAGATTCTTGGTCCTCAATTTTCATCAAGACCAAACAAATAAAAGAAACCACTTATATCCGAGAAAAAAGTAAAGAAACCCAAAATCCTCAAAAACCCGAAAACAAAAATCAAACAAATATTTGACCGAACACATTGTTGATCCGATAAGAGATCAAGAAAAGAAGTTTTGAAAAACCCAAAACCCCAAAAATAAAAACAAATAATCCGCGAATTACATAACAACTTTAAGATTCTTGGCCATTTCTCAGTTTTCATCAAGACCAAAAAAATAGAAGAAATCCAAATATTTCCAAGAAAAAAGTAAACCAAAACCCAAAATCCTGAAAACCCGAGAACAGGTTCAACCAAATATTTCATCGAACATATTCTTGAAAAAACAAAAATTCTGAAAATCCCGAAAAGAAAATCAAGAAGATATTTCCAAGAAAAGAAGCGTTGAAAAACCCAAAACCACAAGCACCCTGAAATAAAAACAAATATCCGCGAATTACATCGCACCTGAACATTGAAGCTTTCTCCGACCTTTGTGTAAGGTGCCATGAACACATAAAAAGCGGCGATCGAACCCAACAACAGATCATAACCTTACTGCAAACCATTCGCAAGCAAATTCATTAGCAATTTAAGTAAACAGCCAGAACTGAAACGTGATTAAGGTTGCTCTGAATCGTCGTACCATAAAGTTGCATGAATTTGGAATTGAGAGCCATTCTCATCGCTACGGAGTGCGAATCCAGAATATGGTGGTGAAGATGGCATGACTCATGAGTGGAACACGCTTTTAACAATCGCCCCCAACTTATCCGGTTAATTCAAATCGTACCGCAAAGTTACCGTATTTAAATTACGTTTAGCCCCTTCAACTCTTCAAATTAGCATTGTCCCCCTTCAGTTATATTTATATGACACACTACCCCTCTCAAATCTAAAAATAGACACTTTAACCACTGTTTGTGAATGGCCCGTAAAAAAAATAAACAAACTTTGAAAGTAAAACAACAAAGATATAATATGAAGAATTCATTGGGAAACTTTTGAATCGATATTAATATAATTGTATGTCACCATGAGAAACTAAATATCATTATTGGCCTTAAAAAGGAGAGACATATTTTCTTTTTTATGGTATAAAACTATCCCCTTATGAAAAACTAAATAGCGATTTATATCCCTATATTTGTTAAAATACAACAATTTACTTCCCTATATTTTTTAAAATTAAACAATTTACCTCACTGTATAAGGAGGTAAATTACTTCATTTTAAAAAGTGAGGGAAATTAAATTGCTATATTTTTTTTATAGGAGGGTAATATGCTCATTTTCAATATCACTGCGGGTAAATTGATATTCACCCATATTAATAATATGCAACATGTTGCCAAAATAGCTAATCTTTCTCATTGAATCGGAGGAGGAGAATGTGTTCGAGAATTGGGTTCTTGGGGCGGGGGGAGGGCTGATCTTCTGAGTTAACGTGGTTATGTTCTTCCTCCTATGACCCAGTATTTATATATTTATTTATGGAGAAGCATTGGAAGTAGTGTGACTCCACCGTTGGCGGTGGGGTGGGGGTTGGGGTATGGTGGGAGAACTGATATCATAGGAAATCAAAATCTAAATTATGCTAAATATTTTTTGATAAAATAAAGAAAAAAAATCTTACTAAAATAGAGTAAAATAAAGAATTTATTGGTGTAAATTAAAACAAAAAACCACTTAATTTTAGAATGTAAATCATGTTCATAAATGAATAACTTTTGCTATTAGAATATTACAAATTTATATTAAATTTATAGGTTAATTATACATAGACGTCATCTGTAAATACGACATTAAACTTTAACTCGTAGAAGTTTTAAACTTATGCTTATGTTCCCTTCAAAATTTCTTTCCTCGCACCTAACAACTTTTTATTAGGGTTTTGACGAAAAAAGCTGAAAAAATCTGAAGCTAACAAAAAAAACTACATAAAATTTTAATTTTGTCCATCATGTAATATTTTTATGTACATTTTTATATTTTGAAAGGGATAAAGATAATATGTATATATATATGTGTGTGTGTGTGTGGGGAGTGCGGTTAAAAATATTATATTTTCTTTCTTATAAGTACAAAATTATTTATATAAGAATGTTAAATGCGCAATAAATTTTAAAATTTATGTAAATTTTTTGCTAACGTCGATATTTTTTGTTCAAACCTAACAAAAATGGATTCAGATGTAAGCAATGAATTTTTGGAGAAGCGTAAGTGTAATTTTAAAACTTATTTGGAGAAAGATATAATTTTACATTTTTAGCTTAACCCTAAATCTATTTTAATATTTAATATAATGATAAGATAATTATTTTTCCCCAGGTTAATTGAATATATTTTAACTGGGCTCAATAGCTAAATACATGGCAATTGAATCATAAGCCGAGATCATAAAGAGCATACTGCGAGTAGGAAGTGGAATTAATACAATGAATTCAAAAGCATCAAACCTCTCTTGTTCGGAAGAATTGAAACACATCGACTTGGCATCAGCAGGTAAAATGAAATTTGCATAAGTAGGCTTAACTGACATGACTCATTCAAATAGTCATAACTTCTTAAGGACAAGTCCAAATTGCAATTTGTTCTTTTTTTGTTAGTAATCTAACCATGCAGCTTTCTAACGATGTATCACACGTTGCTAAAACTTCTAAATTTGCTCTTCATTGGCCTATAAATAAAGGTCATTGTGCATTCATGAGGGCATCAAGTATTACTCACGCAATCAGTCTTTTCTCTTGACTTTCAGCAAGCTTCTCGCCCTATTTTTCTCTCCAACATTATTCCCACTTTAAATTGATACTTTGTCAAGTCGTTTCAACTATTTCATTATTACTCTTAAGTTATTTCAAATTTTCAATTATCTTTTCAGTAAATCAATTTTTGACATGAGCATCAGAACTGTTTGTAGGTTAGTCCTCATTTTCAGTGAAGATCTTTCAACCATTGTGATGTGTCAGATCTTGGTACACATTATTGGCGCAATTTGTGGGAGATTTAAGCTAGAGATGTAAGAAATATCCAACTTAGAAAATGGATGTGATAATGTCTTT
Source organism: Sesamum indicum (assembly GCF_000512975.1). Taxonomy (NCBI): domain Eukaryota; kingdom Viridiplantae; phylum Streptophyta; class Magnoliopsida; order Lamiales; family Pedaliaceae; genus Sesamum; species Sesamum indicum. The sequence continues at coordinate 87,337 of NW_011628127.1, read as the reverse complement.
TTTTAAGGAAACACTTCTCTCCTTGCTGCAGCAGATTTTGTAGTTCCACTTCCAGAACAAACACTAAGGGGTATCAACACCCCTGCTCTCACTCTTGATCCGACAGCCTTGCCTGCTATAACCAACCCGTTCTTCCTCTAACAGCTTTTCCAGTTCATCGCAAGACCGTCAACTCAGCCCTTCGGGGCTCCCAAGCTAAAGGAGCAATACAATCTTCTCACCAGGAGAGGCTCAACACATAAGGAAATCGAAGAACCGACAGGCCAACTCCAGCAGGACGAACCTACACTAGTTGATCTCGTTTGCAAGGAGAGGGCCAATCAAAAACCTCCATAAATCTAGAATTCTCTCAAGAAAGAAGTGGTGGAACTCTGCCAACTGGTAAGGAAGGAGGTCCCGCTATTGGAGCGCGGATTCCCTTCAATGCAGATATTATGGCGGAAGAGCTGCTTGCTCACCTCAAGACGCCCCAGCACCAACTTGCTTATGATGGCACCACACTGCTTGCTAAGCACATCCACGATAAAAGATGGGATTATGAAGCCACCTTTTCTCTCCAAAATAGAAGGGAAGCACGAGGATAGTTGAATCCCATCATCCCAGCACCGAGAATTTCACCCCACTTATTACTAGCTCAGCATGGATGTTGATGGCCACAAATAAACACCCTATTTTGTAGTGGTCCAAGGGTGTAGAGGAAGGACCAGAGCTTCCCACATCTAAATACTTTTCAAATACCATGGGCAGTACAAACATGATACGAATAGATGTCGCCAACTGAGATAGGAGATAGAAAGGTTCATTCAAGATGGTTACCTAAAGAACTACGTCTACAAAAATTAGCATTGTGAACTACAAGAGAAATGCTCTAACCATAGATATTCCCGTAGAAACGAGGATCAACTTGTTGATCCCTCTAGGAGGCAGTGCCGAGCGCCATAAGGATAACTCTCCTACTAAGGAGCAAAACACGAAAACGCACCGGCCAAAGAGGTGATCTACATGATAGTTGAAGACCTACTGATGGGACTCCTATGAAATCTAGGCGTGCACATCATCTTGCTGCCCAAATGATAAAGGAGATTGACCATAAAGCAACCAGCAAGGGATCCCACGATCCACTTTGGACTTACTAATACTCAGGGAGTTCATTAAACCCATAATGGTGCTCTCGTTATTTCTATTGCCTTAGCTAACTATATGATTCAACATATTTTTGCAGATTCTGCAGCTCAATAGATATCCTATTTTATGAGGTCTACTGACAATACGTAGTTTTTTTCCTCACCCGTCAGTAAAATAGAAGTCACATTTTGGGAATATATAAATACAAATTAAGAACGTAGATGACGTGTGAACTAATTGTAATAGTTTCATTTTGTGGTGTTTTATGCGAATATATATATATATATATATATTTATAATCTTGCAGATGAGAAGTTAACTGTGTTTGTTGTAAAGATGAGATTACGTATGTATAATCAACAAGAATTGTATTATGTGCATATTTATATATATAGATATATATATAAATTAGGGTTTACTTTTAGTATAATATTTAGGGGGGGATACAGATGAGTACCATTAGAGGGTGCTACAGGGTGCTTTAAGGATAGTGCTAAACAAAAGAATAAAAAACTCGTATTTTTACAAAAGTACAGTGCTAAAGATGTATTTTTCGAGTTTCACATATCAACATGCTCGTATAGGATACGCTAAGGGTAATGGTAAATAAATTAACTTAAAGAACTCGTATGTTTTACTATAATTTTTTCTATTTTTTACTCTTTCTGAAAAATAATATAACATCTATAATGCCAAAAATTAGATCATTAAAGATGTATTTCCTTAATCCATACATTAACAAGCCCCTGGCATGGTGTTAAGGGCCGCCGCACTCTCGGTACCCTTAACGCACATTCGGCTATTCAACCACTCAACCCAACCGACCAACAACTTTCGTCGACAGAGGCTGGACTTCCGCAATCTTAGAGTTTTAAGCGTAAGTCTTTTGTCTTGTACATGTTCTACGCTTGTAAATAGTTTTGTTTTCTCAGGAGGACGTTATGCCTCTTGAGATGTTCAACCTGTTTTGTATCTATTATTATCAAAACAAAAACTCTTTTTAAAACTATTATAAGGGGGAATAAATTCTTGAAGCTAATCTACATACTAGTGTCCCTCTCAAAGCGATCCCCTTGCGCTAGCATCATTTGTACAGTGTATATGCATTCCACTATTCATAAATCCACATTCTGAAATATGTGTTCAATTTGCTGCTTATTGTTGTTGCTGATTTTGCATTCTATGTTGATATTCTTGTCAGCATGCGGTGCTAGTGTCGACAGGAGTTTTGTTATTGTGTTGCTATTAGGCAAAAGTAGTCATTTACTATGGACTGCTAGTCACACGGTGTCGTTTCCTCCGCATTACGGAAGGCACCTCGTGAGAAGTGGTATTAAAGCCTTGGTACCTTCATGTGATCGAAGCGAGTTGCTGCGACCCAAACAAATTCTACTGTGAGAATGACAGGCCAAGATACTAAGAGCCCCAGATCAGTGGTCCCACCTAATGGTCCAAGAAATAGCAGAGCATCAGAAAAAGACGGGTTTGATTTGGTAGAGATATATGTCCGCACATGTTTGATTTGACAACAGGATAAGGCAGCCTATCAGAAGAATGGAATATGGCGTGTGACGTGTTGAACAAATTCGTATTTTCTAACTACAAATACATTTAGTTTTTAATTCACTTAAGAAAATAAATGATTAAAATATATAATGCATAATTAGAATGTTAAATATGTAATTTAAAAGCCTCGCACATCAATATACTCCCAGCATGGGATGGGCTCAGGATAGTATTCAACAAATAAACTAAAAAAATAAAATAATTAGAATATTGAAAATGTACTTTACAAACTTGACACATCAATATGCGTCCAGTATAGACGTGTACTAGGTAGAGTTGACAAACATATAGATGAAAAAGGAACTCGTATTATTCTGCAACAAAAATTTTTTACTTTTAACTCATATTAAATAAGATATATAAAACAAAGAAAGCATTAAAGATGTATTTTTAAAATCTAGGATTTGTTCATACTCCCATACTGATGGTACTTTCGAACGAATAAACTAAACAAGCTTTTTTATCATTCAATATTGTGAAACATACATAAATCGTACAATTAAAAACTTATGTATTTTCTATAATGTTATTTTATATTCATACCTTGTAAAAAAATAAAATATTTCTCAATTCGAGATATAATATTATTTGAGAAATTATATGAAGAAAGACATATATTTATATATTTTTCAAGATTTGCAAACAGAAAATTCTCCATAATCTCGAGACATTAAAACTTTCACCATAAAACTATACATATGATCATGATACTATCCTCACAAGTTTGGCCAAAAGACATTATTCTCACTGTGCCATCATCTTCAACCAATTCCAACTCATTCATCTCAACACACTACATTTCAATCCGGCGAATCTGGTGCAAAAGCCCAGTTTCAATTTTTTCTAAATCAACACCGTTTTACTACAAATTACAAATACAAAATTTTGACAGGAAATTACTTCAAAGGGCTAACCAAAACCATTCGTATCTCCAACATCATACAACATATCCAATGAATTCATTGAACACAATCAATGCGGCCTTACCCTAATATAAAGTGTTCATATTTCTCAATCGCTCGCAGTAAACTACAGTAGATACAGTGTCCGCGATCAGTCTATCATCGCATAAATGATTGTTCGCCGACCGAACGAGAAGTTGCCTTTCGTCGCCTTATTGGTCGCGCTTACTCTGCTGATAGCGAGCGACGCCTCGGCGGCTGCGGCGGTCGCCGAGGGCAGCTCGAAAATTCGTGAAATCACATTTCCAGACAAGTGTTTCGACGGGTGCAACAGGGAGAATTACTGCACCTGCAGAGTTAAAGACACCGAGCGTGCGTTCTGCTGCACGTACTGCAGAAGAAAATGCAAGCAGGGCTTTAACGGATGTGAAAACTTACCGATTGGGCCGCCTTGTCCCTGAGGCCACAGAATCATATGGGCTGGGCTTATTGCCGATCCCAAGTATTTTAAGCATTGGTGTTTCAGCTATGGATTGAACTTTTATTTAATAAAACTTTCACATTAATTGGAATATTTCCAGCAATAGTTATTTTATTTTTCAGACTGCTTTTGTTTTTAAATAGTTGAAAATCAATAGTATGAATATTGGATGCATGCATTTTTTATATATTATTATTATTAATAATAAATAAAAGAAGAAGTATATAAATTCAAATAGTCATCGGTTAAAACTGAAATAGATTAATTTTAAATATGAATAAATAAAAAAATATTAATAAAGTCGATAATTAAACTGATGATTATTTTTATGTACTCGAACCGGCCTTCTCCTGCACCTTTTCCAGTTTTCCTCATCGAAGAAGTTCGTAAAATAACCAAAATCACCCCTAGGCCGCCGCGGAAATGGCAGCTCCGGCGACAACCCAGGGCGCCCACCTCCTCCGCTTGATTCTCTCCTGCCGAAAAATCACCGCCCAAGTCACGTGCCCAAGCACCCATTCCATTGTAGCCATGGCTTCGTCCACCGAACAAGAATTCGCCAAGGAGTACAGAGCGAAGCTCAACCGTTTTCCCCGCGCCAACATCTTTTGGGACTCCAAAACTGCTTCCAGAATCGGGGATAAGATCGCCGTCCGCCTCAGAGAAACTGGGGTATCTAGCGTCCGAATCGACGTGCAAGAAGAGCTATCGAGGCCCCTCCATTATCGCAAGATGGTGGGTCCATTTTTTGACTCTGTAAAGCGGTCAGGAATCACCATCGACGGTGCTGAGGGTTTAATTTTTCTGGGTTGAGATTAGTTGCCTGATTGTTCCATTCTTGAGGTACTTACTTTTATGTCTAAATCCAATTCGATTGTGCTTGTTCTGGCAATCTTTGGTTGATTTGGCCCTTCTTCGTGTTAAAATAACTATCCACTCAATTCGTTTCTGATAATAGAAGGCTAGTTATGAGCAGCGAAGTCTTGGTGGTACTCTAAGTTTGGTTCACTATATGAGTGATTTTCCATAAAAACAACGAATAGGCAATCGTTGGTGCATTGATGACTGCTAAAGGTGGTAGAAACTAAGGGGTGTTTGTTCACGAGCTTATTTCAAGCGCTCATTAGTTTTTTTTTTTTTTTGTCAGAAATAAGCTGAAAATTGTGTTCTTGATCTATAAATTTGAACTGTTAAATTATACTGATTTGAACAAAAACTATAGGTAGCACCCTGTCAACTTTTGTACCTTCTCAAAAAAATTATAAATATTAAACTTATTCTCCAAGCACTCAAATTCAAAATTCTCAACCTTGACGACCACAAAAATTATGCAGCTTTGAGTACAATTTATTTCCACTGTAAAAACAGAAACTATTTTAAAAGTCGCATTAATGCTGGAAATAATGTTTGAAGAAGAGAAGAGAGGAAGTTGTCTCTTGTTTTATTGTTGCTGCGCACATATTAATAAGTAGGAGAATAATGTATGTAAATATTGGATTCATACAGTTTCTCTGTTAGGCATTTTCCATTAGTAGAAGCATGGCCCTTTTGCTCTGACCTTATGTTTGTGCCATGTAATTGTTTTACTGACTTCTGTCCAGTGACTGTTGAAACTGTAGTTTGTAGCTTTCTTGATTTGGGAAGGGTTGAATTTTCCACTGTTTCTTCATTCAATATAGAGTTTCCATGTATTGAATGTTGAGTTCTATTTCAACTAAGCTGATCACAATCTGTTTGTTGTCAATATTATAAACTTGGCCCGCAACTGTAAGAGATTTATCACATTCCTTGACAGTAATTTGATCGGCAGCCGACAAGTTAAGAAATAAGCAGATTTTAGCAGAAGAACGCCGTAGATTTGTGTAGTTTCAAAATTGCATAACCTCCCTGAAGTTGCAGAATTGTAAAATTGATGTATAATACTTTTGTTATGAGATTAATTTCTGTTCACTATAACAGCTATTTGTATATTTTTGTTTAAAATCATCATCTGTAGTTCATCGATTTGCAGAGTCCTCTGAAGATTTATCGTATGTCATAATGGGTTGAATTAAGGATCAATTGATATTCTACTTCTAACTGTGCCAATGATAGACAGAGAACGCAGAGACCACAAGGAACTGGAGAATCAAGCAGCATGATTGGAAAAATCTCATGTCAATTGGGTGCGGCTCTATTGGCTTAAAGAATTAAAGCTATCAACAAGCCAACGCTTTCCTGATTGAAGGTGTTGTCTTGAAGAACTTCCATTGGTTGGCCGTGATGTGGTGAACGGAAAATCGACCACTGAAGCTGTTTAAGGAGTTTGCTGGATCCTGTTCCAGAGCTAACGAACATTATTACTGAGACCACATCCCAAAATTTTTTTTATTTGACAATAGTTGTTCTTTGGTTCTCAACGATTCTTGAGGTTGCAAAATTGGCTAGTCGTGAAGAGCGTGTACGTCCATGGATTTTATATCTCTCGGATCTCATGTTCTTAAAGATGCTGTTATTTACGCAGTCGCCCCTTATTGAGCATCAAGAATTCAAGATGCTCTTGGATATTAAAGTCCATTGATGCGTACTTCAATTCAATGTAATGTGACTAAAATGCTGTTACAGGGCTCTGTTTGCAGAACATAAACTTTTTTTTAAGACGCTTTTTTCTGCTTTCTGGAATTGCATTCTCCTCTATTTTTTTTGTTTTTTTTTTCTCCAATTTACGCGATTTGGTGCCTAATTAAAGATGCTTCGTGCAATGGATCCAACGTCCCACGTTTCCTCAATCGAAAACTTGAGATGGATCAAGGAAACTAAATGTCAGGCAAAAGAACTAAATGATTAGAAGATTAACATAAGGTGGCTAGCCATAAAGAACTGCTCAAGTTCACTCATATACATATATATGTATATATATACCGATATTTGCGAAACATGTTTTTCTATACTGGACTACTTAGAAAGAGGTGAAACAGTCATGGTCTGAGGAGTTTGAGTCGTCACAGGGAGAGTGGTTGTGTCTACCTTCATACGTTGTTATCACCATTCGACAATCTTCCGACAGGCGCTCCACCCGTTTCTTGACTCGACAATTGCTATGTGTGCATCTGTAGTAACTTCTGCAAATAATAAAAACAAATCAATCTTTAATTATTATTTATTTTCATTAACGAACTATACAACATGTCGAAAATCGATTGATATATAGTAATATCATGTAAAGAATAATAGTTAACAATACTTTCCACAAATTGCATGTGGTGAGTTCTTTACTGGGTTTTCAAGAAAGCCCAGAAAGGATGATGGTATCTACGTCAAAATGCTGACAAACATTTTCCAGACAGAATGTAAAAATTTTGCAGAGAAAAAATTTCATCTAGACAAATTATATAGATGTCCAATGCAAGGCTCATAAACGACAGATGTACAATTTAATAAAATTGATCAATTATTTGTTGGGTAAAAAACGTAACATTTGAGTTGTATAATTGATTCAGTGAGGCCAAAACCGCGTCTAGGTAATTTTTTTTTCATAATTAGTGTAATAGAAAATGATCTTACAAATGTAGGAAAATCGAACAAATTGCAGAAAATGAAAAGAAACCAAGAATTTTAAGAAAAAGTTAATTTAGGAAAATCGAACATTTGAGTTATTTATTGCTTTCTTTTTTTTAAAAAAATATAATGTATATTTTTTATTCATAATATATTTTAAAATACAAAATAGTATTTATTATATGCACGCAAGAACGATGTGCCACGATGACTAGTATATATATATTGAGTGGTGGTGAGTTGCGGAAACAAAATCACAATTTAGTTCTAATACCAATTGATGTATATGATTGTAATCGATCAAAAGAATAGAAGAGATTAGAAGAAGCCAAAGGAAACACAAAAATACTATTCCAGCAAAAGATCCAATAATTCTTCAATTCATCAATGGCAGGTTGAGGGTATATATGATGAAAATAAAATTTAACTGGGAAATAACTAAATAAAATAATATTCTAATTCAAATAATTCATTTTTTATTACCTAATTCCTTCTAGATACCCATCCTCTTATTGAGGTTTGGACGTCATGGGTGAGACAAGTAGCTAGCTAGTATTTAAAGCTACATGTGAATTTTAAGACAAAATTCCAGCTTTATTATGTTTTGAGACATAAAATTCCCTCAGACATCCTTTCGAAAATAATCAATGTGTAAGAATTAAGGGAATTAATTACTCCATAAAATCCTAAAACATGCATGCATGCATAATGCTTCAAACTCACAAAACATATATATATATATAGAGAGAGAGAGTTTCTCTCATGACTTTAATTTATTTAATTTGCTAGCTAGCTAGTTCTTTTTTCCTAGAAATTTCCGAAAAATGATTTTGTTCACCAGGATATCATGTGAAAATTAGATAAACAACACCGTATAATATATATATATATATATGTGTATACATCGAGAATGTTATGATTAATCTAATTAATTATGATGCTATTTTGATATGCATAAATAATGTTGTCATTTATTGACAAATATAATTAAAATATGTTGGTAATCATTTTAGAATTAAGTAGAAGAGGATATATTTTTTCAAGAAAATCTATAAAAATAGTTCACTTGCCCTCTCTTGAAGATCAACTAATATTTTTACACAAATTATAACTTAATTTTTCTTCCCCCTCAAATCCAATTAATCTGCAGAATATCATATATAAATATATATATATATATAACCTCAAAAAGAAAAAAAAATAGAGAAATTAAAAGAATTAATGATAATAATTAACTTATGAAATTAAAAACTATAACAGTACTACTCTCACACTGTTAATATTTTTGAGACTATTGATAATGATATATTCTCTAGTTTGTATTTGGTACATCTTCATTTCCTCATGTGATAATACATATATATATATAGGCCTTGCATCTGAATAATATTAGGACAAGTGTGAATTTGTTATTATTCTTAAATCTCTCTCCTAATTTTTTGCCATCAGTGTGCAATAAACTTCAAAAAGGACAGAAAGGAAACAAGAAAAGAAAGAGAAGCCAAATGATATATATATATATATATGTAATTAATTCTTAAAATTTCATTAAAGAACACAAATCCCAAGATGAAGTATTCATGAAATTAATTAGCTGAATTAAATTAAATCAATGAAAATAATAATATGTATATGAAAGCAAAAAAATGATGAAAGAAATATAAGTAAATACCTAGGATGAAGGCTGTTCTTGACAACCTTCTGACCGTACTTCCTCCATTTGTAGCCATCATCAAGAACATCCACATCACTCCTTGTCTGAAAGCAAAATCTTGGCTCCCTCAGCTTTCTCCTTATCTTCACCTTATTGCTCTTCTCTGATGATGATGAATTCCTCCACCTTCAAATACATATATATGTATATATATATATTCCACATTAACAATTAGATTTTTTTTTTATTAAAAAAACTATATATATATTACAGAAAGTAAAATAAAGATGAGACAACATTAACATGGGAATCTGATCAAATAAAACATGTATGAGTGTACAATTAATGACTGTAGAAAGTTATACATAGTGGAAGCAGCACTGTCGTCTTTCCTCAGACTTTGCAATAGTTCATCACACTACCTATACATACGGACATGTGTGTGTTTGTGTGTGTACTGTATATAGGGTTTCTGCATATACATAAATATGTACGCATATCATTTACAAGAAGATAGAAAACCCTTTTGGTTTCCCACTTCATTGGAGCATTAATAATTAATCTTCCCAAAAGAAAAGCTGTCGTTCCCACTCATCATCTCCTCAATTAAGTTCCACATGGGACCATCAACCAGCAGATCTCTCTAGCTAGGGTTTATAAGTATCCAGTGAAGAGAGAGAGAGAGAGAGAGGAATTGATGATATATACTTGATGAAGTTGAAAAGAGTTATAATGAACAGAAAAAGAAAAAGAAGGGATTGAAAGAAAATGCGATGATACCAAGAATTGCCACCCTCGTTCGTGTTACCACTGCAATTTTCATCATTCACACCTTTCGGATCCACTCCTCCACCTCCACCTCCCACCTACACATTAATTATTGTAATTTCATTATTTCTTCATGTATATATATATATATATAGAGAGAGAGAGAGAGAGAGTAATAATTAATCAAAGAGAGAGAAGGAAAAGAAAAAAGATAGGTAGTGTAATAAAAACGAGATCTTAACAATGAAGCAACTAACAAGAATGAGATCGACCAACTTAAACCAAGAATTCAAACTAAAAATGAACGTCAGTAGGAAGAGAGAAGTACCTGGTGGTGGTCGTTATTCCATGAGGGTCGACTGTTTACAAACTGATCATTATGATTGAACCCTAAGGAAGCATTACTAGTGGCGGTGGTGGGCTTAGCGGTGAGGGACATATTGTGAGAAGAGGGGTGGTGGGAGAGTGGTGGTGGCGTCACCAGAAAGCTCAAAACCTGATTATGATGATGATCATCTTCAAACTGTACAAACCCCATTTCTTGATGATGATGAGGAGCAGAGAAGGAGCAGATTTGGAGAGGAGGATGATCGTATATGGGCGGCAACGTCGTCCCTCTTTCCCCTTCCATTATTAGACTAGTGTTTTGTGTTTTGTTCAAAGTAAAGGCGGGGGGATGATGATGATGATGATGATGATGGATTGAAGGAATTTCTGGGTCTGTCTCTGCCTCTGCCTCTGCCTCTTTCTCTTTCTGATGATCTTTATTATATTCCTTCCATATATCTTTTTCCTTCTTGTTAGAGTAGCCGCTGCGCTTAGTGGATATGTGGAATACTATTATTGCATGCCCAGTACAAAACCCTGCCCTCCATTCCCACAATTTACATATATATATATATGTATATATATACATATGTCTACAATATTAATTTCTAACCTGAAAAAAAGGAAATTTTATCATATAACTTTAGATTTTATTCATTTTGATTCTTTATTTTTGACAATATTAAATTTAGTTTTTTTACTTAGATCTGGTCATTTAGTTTAATTTATAACTTTTTTGTCCTTTTGATGATAAAGGTTAATAGTCCATTCTAATACTCTAAGTGTAATATATATACACAAATATTTTTTCAATAAATCTAAATTCTTATACCATTCTAAGGGAGTATTAGCTACGGATGCGAAATGAATGGATATATATGAATTAAAATTGCTCTTAAAAAGCTGTGTAGGGATAAAATTATGCGGAATTGGATCGAATGACTAAAATTAAACACTTTTGAAAGTTATAAAACTAAAAGTAAAATTGATAAATTTAAAAGACTAAAATTAATACCCGAAAACTTTAATGATTAAACAAATATTTTTTTCTTTCTAACATATACAATAAAATATAATATTAATAATAATTCAAACTCTATGTTAAAAAATATATCTATTAAGGGGTTGTAATTTTTGTTTTATTAATATAATAAATAAATATGATTTTTAAAAAAATATGCTATTACAGGAATTGTTTTAAATATCAGAGAGTGATAACCGTATTTATTAATTTGAGCTGATTTGATTATATATATATATATTATCAATAATTATTTTTTACTTATAGTTTTTTTGATTCTTTTTTGTAATGAACTAATATTTTAAATTTATACGTACAAACCCAATATTTATGTATGTTTGATGTTTATTTAAATATATTATAAACTCAAATTTTATATTACATACAACGTTACGTATATATATACATGTGATTTAAAATACGAATTAAATTACTTTAATTTGTGCTCATTGATTATTATTATTTTAAAGGGGGGGGGTGGGTTCTTTTTGGTCAACTAGGTAGTAAACTGTAGAGGGAATATTTGTGCAGTGAAATTTCAAGATTATATATACATACATACATCATCCTCTTTTTTCTTCTCAGGTTGTCTGGATCATTCACCTACAAACAATAATAATTTCAAGGCTACTCTCTACTGTACTACATATATATGTATATATATAGAGCCTCCCATTTTTCTCTCACACGCACTCACACCCTGCAAAATTTCTGTCACATTTACGCATTATCACAACTCATCTTTTGTAATAATATTGCACTGTACACACATACATATATAGTTTAAGACATAACAAAAAAATAACACTAATAGTAACGACACGTATTTCTTACCACATAGTGAAGTTCGGTGCTAATGCAGATTAGCAATAAATTTAATAAAAAAAATTATTTACTAACTCTGATTTTAACATCAAATATTTTCTTATAATGAGAGATATTTATTAAAAACATTAAATATAACACGCATTTTAGTTTAATTACTTATTTGGGAGTGAAGATCCAACGTAATTATTTTTCGTGTTAATTGACACAATTATTAAGGTAGCCAGCTGCCAACATCTCTGTCTCTGTGGTCAAAAACTAATTATATGAAGCCAAGAAAACGGAGTGCAGGTTCACACAGTACGGACTTGTAGTTTTTTCTTACTCTGCATAAGCCCTCATTTTAGAATAATGAATGATACTATTTTCAGACAAACCATTTCTATTTTATGTTGCTCCATCTATATATATATATTAATTAGTGCATTTAGAAATCTACTTCTTTGGTCACTCAGATATGTGTTTGTTGAACTAAATAAAATCTTATCTCGGAAATTCTTGCATTTTTGTTAATTTTTAGACGTGAATGAGATCGATCTTTTACACTACTTTGATATTACACATGACTTGTGTCCTTACAGTGGGGATTTCACCGGGATTACTGTATCTTCTGCTTTTGTGCAAGAAATACGGTATAAAGAAATATGTGAGTTAAGCAGTAGCGAAATTTCTGAGTGTCCAAAAATAAAAGTGAAAAGTGAAAAATTGAGGTTAGAGTAGTTGGACTAATATTTAGGGAAAAGTATTATTTTAGTTCGTTAAGTATGCCTAATTTTAATTTTAGTCCGATAACTATGTCCATTTTTGTTTAGGTCCAGTAACTTACGAAATTGCTTACTTTTAGTCCTTTGGTAGATTTTTGGACAATTTTACCCCTATGAGTGCATATGGACTAAAATTATCTTTAAAAGTTGCATAGGAGTAAAATTGTCCGAAAATCAGCCAGAGGACTAAAAGTAAGCAATTTCGTAAGTTACTAAATCTAAACAAAAATGGACATAGTTATTGGACTAAAATTAAAATTAGACATACTTAGCGGACTAAAATAATACTTTTCTCTAATATTTATAATCACTACTACTACACTATAAATAACCACGATCTCAACTTCATGGTAAATCAACACTATTAAGTATGGTTAAAAAAAAAATTAAACTTTTACCACGATTAATCAATATTCACCATGATTTTAGCAATGGCTAATATTTTGATCATACTTGTAGAAATAACGACTAATGACCATTGTGAGCCCGTGTTGCGTTTGTATTTGCCATGGTTGTTTTCTTTTGGCTATATATAGTAATTAAGCGTATCGAAAAATTATATTTTTTTAGTGAATTTTACCAATAAGTTATACAAATTGGTAGAAAAATACACTTAAACTAACTCAATTTAATCATTTTAAAATAAAAAATTATTAATAAAAAATACTATTTTCTCTTCTTTTTCACTAATAAACTAATAAATACTTAATTTAAGAGTTTTCAAACACCCGTATAGTGATGCATAATGATGTAGCTAGATAATTAATCTGATTTTTCTAGAATACAAATTTCTCAAAATTAAACGTTTAATTAAATTTCAAATTTTGATCATTCTATTGTCAAATCAAACTTAATATTTTATTCGATTTGATTCGACTAGTTAGCATCAAGACAAGTCACACACACGTGGAAGAATCTTAAAACATAGCAAAAAAATATTAATATAATCTAAAACCCTATGATTATTATAATATTGGAATTAATCTAAATATAAATTATTTGATGTCTTTCAATCATAGGTTGCTACCTGGCTATATTGCTTCCTCAATCAGTTCTAGAAATTAAGGGAAAAGAAAAATCGGACAAATCATCATGCTATGATACCTAGTTGACATTAATATTGTCGAACATTAATGAGGAAATTAAAAATGACTTAATTAAATTGAACAATATACTATATCCTACATACGTACATCAATCGTATAGTATACGAACTCAAATTGTTAGTTGGAGACTTTGAGTTCAATCCATCAAAATTTGTCCTGAATCAATACTCGTATCCAATAAGGCAAAAAGTTCTAGATGAAAAATTAAAAATGAAATTTTTAGGGTAAATCACACCAACATCCTTAAAATATACGAATTATATAAATACTCTATAAAATTACAAATACGATGTGAATTAATTGGGAATATGTATATAGATATGAAAAAGTGAAATAGGTAGGAATAATAGATAGAATGATGTAAGAAGGGAATGGAGTAGGGGGAGGAAAGTTTGGGAATGAGGATGTGAAATATTGTCTGTGGGGAGCAGAGGAAAGAAAATGATGATAGGAGTGAGAAAGAAGATGTTAATGTAATAGAAGAAGAAGTAGAAGATGGAAATGGAAGTGTCTACTCACACCACTCTTCCCTGCAAAAAGTTGCAAACTACTATCATCACCCCCACTCATTATCACCCTTTCATTTCAACTACACCCCCCCTTCTCTCTCTCTCTCTATATATCTATCTATATATATATATATATATATATATATTTCTTTTTTATTAAAAATATTATAATAATAATAATTTAATATTTTCATATTCAATGTATATATATGATAATAAATTCAAATAATAAAAAGGGATCTTCATGTCAATTGTCGAAAAGCTGAGGGACTTATACATAAATAACCCTAATTAGAATCTGGTAATGTGTTAATTGAGATAAGCATGGCTAATCTAGAAAAGGTGTCATTGTAATTGTGTCTCCCAAATGGATATCATCTGACAGAGGTTGATATATAGTGGTTGTCGCATTCACTACACCTTCATTTACATTAATTATCATTTGATGTGCGTATAATTAGCATGTCATTATACAATAATTAAGTTTGTCTAAAATACGGTGCAAATTAATACGTCACAAAAAACATAGTCTAAAATGAAGATTTGAAATCATTTTTAATTGTGATAGATATTACATTTAAATAATTATATATAAAATTATAGACTCCAAGAAAAAAATAACTGAAATCACAAAAAACTGCATGTAAGATTTTATTAGAATTAGGGCAGCAGTAGCAGAACCAATAATTTGTTTCCTAGTACAAAATACATGTCCTTTTCCTGCCTCACTTATTCCATCCAAATTCCATACTCCATCATCCTCACTATTGAATTTCAGATCCAAATATTATAAAAATAAATAAATTATATGTTACTTTAATTCAAAAATAAAAAAACTTATATCCTAACCAAAATTATTTAAACACTTTCCAAAAACGAGACTTCACTTATTAATTGTTCCGAATATTTTAATTATCCTCGAGAAAAAGAATAAATCGAGACAAATTAAATCTCGTGGTTCTAAAAAATAACTGAATATATGATGATATAAATAATTATAAAATATTTTTTTTAAAAAAAAAAAAAAAAGAAGAAGAAGAAGCAATAGGCGACAAAATGGTATATATATGATGATGATGATGATGATGATAATGTAGGTAGGTATAGGCATAAGGTATATGGTTTTAGGGGGTGAAAGGGCAGTAATAATTAATAGAATTATTTTCCCAAAGTGTAAAAGATATCTCCCTTTTTGTGTAGAGAAGATTTGGTAGATAAAGTTGTCCAATACATGATCGCGAACTAGATTGCCTTCTGCCCCAAACCTTGTGAGTAATCACAACTGACAAACTCGTGCTTCTTGGAACTAACAATTTCTTTTCTTTCCTTTTCTTTTTCTTTTTTACTACTTCATACACTCTAACATATATATTTTAAGCGCTTGTACGTCTATTTGATTGGAGCATGGGAAATTTTTATTTGAATTCGTTTCAGTCAAATTTGAATTAATTATATTATAAGTGTAATATACTTATTATGTAATTAATGTATAATTTAAAGAAATTGATCAATTACATCACACTTGCTCAATGATTAGATTGGTTCGAGCAAAAATTTTCTTGAAACAGTGATGTAGTTAAAATTGCAGATTAGGAGTTTGACTGCTTTATAAATTTGAAAGTCTTTTTATTTTTAGTGATATGTTTTTTTTAGAATAGAATCGTGATGTTCCTACGAGGTCAATATATCACGCAACGGAACACTAATCAAGTCGCAACCGCATTATTCAACACCCTTTGTTAAAACGAGGCCATGTGCACATTCCAAGCCTCTTGTCTGGAGGGATGATACGAAATCAGAACGGACAATACATCGCACAACGGAATACCGATTGAGTCTCAAGCTGCATCATTTATCGCCATTAGTCTGAACAAGATCCTATGTCTGTTCCAAACCCCTTGTTTGCAGGGAAAATGATACAGGCAAGGACTTCATATTGACTGCAACGAAAAACTTAGACAGCTTATAGGTTTTAAGACTTTTTTTCTGTAGCGAAATGTCTTTTTTATAACAAATTTTATAAAAATTAAAATAGATAACACGTCACGCAACAAATCACCAATCACATTGCAACTCGAACGAGAAAGTATGTAAAATGAACAAATATTAGAGTTGTGATGGTGGGTTCGAGCAAATGTTTTTCATTTCCAAGTCAGTCCAAATTTAGAAAAGGTTGAAGAAAGCTAGGGCGTAGGGTAGAGTTATCACTACATAGTAAATATCATAATGCATTGTAGAGAATATAACATTAATTATTCTCTATATTATAATACATACGTCCCAAAAATCACAGTAACATAATTTAATCAACCGAAATAAAATATATTAATATTAAAAATTAAATTTTGATCATAATTAATTAAAATTTATTATAATCTTAATAATAATTAAAATACTTATTATAATTTTTAATTTTAACTAATATTTCGACATATTACTTTCTGAAACAATAGTCACTAGCCGTTACATGGCTATGTCGACTAACTCTTCACCACCACAACTTTTAAATTTTATCCATAATAAAAAATTATGTTTTAATTTTTTACAGTAATATCGGTAAGGGAGGATTGTGATATCTCTATTAGGAACGTAATGGCAACCTAACTATTGCTATTGACTGATATGTCCTTTCATTTATTTATTTTTTTTATTTATGGGTGATTGGTCATATTTTTCTAAATTATGGCCATGAATATATTTCGAGGGAAATGGGGATTTGTTGCATCAGTCAAGATTTCAATGTGAAAATGGACAAATTTCCGGTCAATCTTTTCACTGAGTACACAAATCTTGAGGGAATATGCAAGTACTAATCATTAGCCTAGCATCAGAATTAAATTTTCATTTTATTGTGTTTTTATTTTTTTGTAAAAGAATATTTAAAATATGAGTAATGATATTAAAATTGCCAATAGCTATATATATACATATATTTAATTACAAATAATCTTTTGCATTGTCACAATAATAACTTCAATAGCGATATATATTCTACACATTATTATTGTTACCGAAAAAATGTTCGATATAATTGTATTATAACTTATCAGTATTACAATAAATTAAACACATAGAAGATTTACGACAACATCTGTATTGTCACTAAATTGTAACCAATACATATATCCCTATTTCAGTCAATAGTGATAATAAATAATTAACATTTGATACATGTTATTAATTACAAATTACGACATTGTCGCTTATACTTTTTCCACTAAGACCTCGAACTTTTGGATAGAATACGATCTCTTTGCATCTTTCAATACATTTAGATATTAAAATCTAATTAAATATATTAATGACTTCAAATAAAAGCTTACATTAGAAAAAGCAATAAAATTTAATAAAAACAACCTAATATTCGTATTAATGGTATTTAAATTGTGAAACCTTAACCTTATTATCCGAGCAGAAAATAAAAGTCCACAAAGATATGAAAATGAGACATTTCATTTATTCACTTTCAACAACCTCGTATACAAACCGTTGGCAGGTATATGTAACAATTCTAATTAATACATTTACTACAAAAGGCTACATTTTTTTCTTACAAGACTTACTTGAAATACATATTATTGAGACGTTGACATGATGGTGGAACATTCATTTTTTCCCATTTCAAATATTTTTTTAAATACAGAAAACCAATACTAATGTTTTGTTGTGTTAATGTTTTTAGATAAAGACACTTGACCATGATGACCTAGCATGTTTGGGACAAGATATAACTTAAAATCTTGGCCACGATACAAGCAGAATTGATGGTGCTAACACGTATCACATACAAGTCGCGAATAAAGAGTTTGTGTAGTTTATAAGTTAAATGGCTTGTTTTTCTAACGGAACATCTTTTCAAAACTAAACCCACAAAATTATAAAATATCTCGCACCACAAAGTACCAATTGCATTGCACGCCACAACATTTGGTTTTATCTGTAGAAACAAAACAAAACCATTTCTCAGACGCAAACCTCCGTCTTGAGGGCTGATGATATAAACAAGCCTTCCACAGCTTGCACAGTGATATCCTCTCCTTACCAACACCTCTTTTCAAGGACAAATTCGTTAGAGCGAACGACACTTCACACCGGTATTAGTAGTACTAGTAGTAATAATAACAATAATATGTTTTAATTAGTGAAAATAGAAAAAAGAAGTGAGTATAGAGAGGGTAGAGAAGGGGCAATCTCATGATTAATAAGCACTAAATATTGAAAAGAGCAGTAGAAAAGCACAAGGTGTTGTTGATGAAAGAGGAAAGTTTGCAAGTTGAAGCAAAAATGTGCTGAATTCCATGCAACAATCAATTGCCCTTTCAAATTCCTTTCCAAAATTTCATCATTATAAATACACTGTGCCTTCACATTCCCACTATTGGTGGGGTCTCTTTCTTTGTCCCCTTCTTCATCTGCTTATGTATTTAAGGTGAAACTTGCTAATCCTTCACCAACTACTTTCTTGTATTTATTTATTTTCTAATACCACAATTATAACAATTGAAAATTTCGAATTATGAGGTAATTGCAGTACTATTGGGTATGAATAGGATATCTTTGATGGACATTTAGGTAGTCTTTGGTTTCATTTTCATAAATATATACATTTGTATATAGGGATATTAAGGCTTTGTTTGATTTCACTTTTAAAGTTTTCTCTTCTTTATAAATTTCAAGATATAAAGATAAAGATACTAGTGTGTATGTTTGATTTTATATTCTGAATGAATATATGATAAATAAAGATAAGACAACATACACTGAAACATGTTTCTTGCAAAAACATGAATAAACATTCACAATGTTTTTGGTCATCCCACCTACAATCATATACTGGAACCAAATTAAACCATATACTATTACAATAAAGATTCTCACCAACTAGTAGAAATCAAACACCAACAACGCATTACAAAACGATCAAAAAGCATTATTGATGAAGTTTCTAGAAACGAGTATATGAAAACGACGTGCCAAACCAGAATATCAAGGCAAGCCCATATAAATCACACAGTTTCAAGTTTCCAAGTCACATAGAACCAGATAGAACAAGAAATGCAATATGGCAAGAAAGCACGACTACATAGCATCACTAGCTGCTTACCACTTACTCGGATGGTCAATGTCTCTTCAGCTGGTTGTGAAAACAAAACATATATTATAATGCCACCTCATAATAGTTCTTCATTTTCATGATCAGACAAAGCACCAAGGTCCTCTGAATATACCTTCTTTACTCTGCTGCACGGACCAGAGCAAATCAGCGAGAGCAATGATAGTTATAAACAATAAGATTGAAGAATATATGAAAATTTTAATTTCAAAGCACTGAGAAGGAGCCTTACGCAGCTTGTTTTGATTCATAATACTTAAATGGTTCAAAATGCAAATGGAACTTTTTAACTTACAATCTCCTGCTACAACCGTCCAAAGTCAATTCTGAAATCCTCTTTGTCTGGATAGTGAAGCGAGAGAAGCTGATCTCTTTACATAATAGCAGCATATCTTTTTCCACAAATAATGACAGTCCTAAGGAGTTTGAAGTTCCAAAAAAAGTTCAGTTGGCAGCAAAAAAGTTGTTGGTTGTACTACAAGTATTATAACCTGCAGGAGAAAGTTAAGAGACAATGCATATAGTTTCTCCAAGTTCGCCCTCTGTTTTTCTGGATTATCTTCATTTTCTCAAATGATTTGCCATTTTGAAGGAAAAACTTGATAGATTCCAACGAATAAGATGAATCACGGAACTTAGTATTTCAATTTCTTTTAAGTGATGTGATAAATGTGGCACATCCTCTTCTCTGGTCCTTGCAATAGCTTGTTCGGCATTATAAGCACCATGAAGAAGAATATTTGAGCCCAGGGCGCATACCAAATAGCAACTCATTTTCGTCCAAACTAAGATCAAATATAGACAACAGAGGAGTTTTGTAAACATTTCCACCCAATATTTAGAAATTAAAACAATACTTTCTGCTAACAAGTTTAAGAAGTGCCAAAAAAAGGCTGAATTGCTGGAACAGAAAATAAAAGGAAAACAAGAAAAAGGAAGGCAGAAAGATTTACATTAAACACCTAGTGTGACTGTTAAATAGGAAACAGAAAGGCTCGAAAAGCCAGGAAAAGAAAAAAGGAGAGGAGTAAAAACGAGGAAGAAAGAAAAGAAAAGGAACAGAACAAGCCTGAGGAAAAGAAAAGAGAGATAAAGAATCAGAAAAACGGAAGAAGGAAGAGGAAGACAAACCTGTCTGAGAATGTTGGAGCAATGTTAAGGTGCATATGCCTCTAGCATGGCCAGCGCCACTCTTTGCGCCTCTTGCCATCTCCGCTACAGCGGGAGCCTTCAACAACACTGGTTAATATATGGTAAAGTCCAACTAAGTCATAGTAGACAAGCAGTCCTGACTCCTATTAATAAAAAATCACCAGACCATTCGATCAAATTTTTTATAATGCAGAAATATTCTGGTTTACCTGAATCAAGATCCTTTCTTCACAATGATAACATTTATTATGCCCTTCTACAGTTTTAGAGGTTTCTAGATCTTAAAACACTTAAGGATGCACACAAAATCAATGATAAAAGCTATCTTGATTATTGTGAACTACCAAGTTGGCTTCTATAGAGTTGTGAAAACAAATCCATATCCAGTACACATTTCTAAAACAGGTAAATACATTGAAATCTACAAGTTCTCCTTCCCAGTTGATCAATGCACAACAGTACAAGCACGCAGATGCATCTTACCTTCACTGTACATGATCAGGCCCAGAGAATACAGCAAGCAAAACAAACTTGTCCTCAGTTAGCTGAAGCACAAAAGCTCCGGAGACTTTCAGCACAGCATGCAGCCCCCCTAAATATGCAATTTCACATTTCAAAGACCCACCAAAGCAAATGCATCATAATTCAATAATTTAGATTCCTAGTGCTGATTCAAAGAACTTTGAGCTCCATTGTATGACAATTTGGAATATGCAGAATTGATACGAAAACACAATAACTTAGCGGTTGATATTACCCCATGTGGGACTAGGCCTCTCCAATCAAAGGCATTTAATGATGCAAAATGCTGATGACATGCAATGCAACATACAAAACAATTCCATCATTGTCAACAATTCAAAGAGTTTCTTCTATAACTCCACTAAAATGATGTTTTTTACTGGCATAGTATACCAAGTTCCTGAACACTGTTCAAACCCAAGAATTATAGGCACTTGGCTGATGGTCCCCCATGAACACTGCAAGTGTGGTAGGTATTGATCTCGTAACTGGTTCACTCCTACAATGCAGTCCCATTTGATGAATCAAAATATAATCATATAATAGCGCTTTTCATCTGAAAGCAATGAGATTTGAGCTTTGTAGCTTTTATGATCATTTCTTTAGAAAAGTGGTCACCTTGATTGACTCGGGCATTTAATATACTTATAGACACTAAATGCAACTTCATGTGCAATGTGTTCTCCAGCTATTCTTTTTCCTCCTGAGCAATATCTCAAATGTATCAGATTTTATGAAGTACTGCAGCTCTCCCGTGCCTATTACTTGAGAGAGATCTTTACCATTTTGAAGAAGTCAACTGCATTAAAACTCTTATAACAGTAGAGTCAGCACCAGTTGTTAATATGACAAGACGAAGAACTTTCTGTTTACCATTAAATCCTTTTCCATAAAAGCATTTAACACATGCAATATATAATTTGCTGGGCTAGATTTGATAATTTAACGTAATGAGTTTTAAACAATAAATTACCATGCCTAGTGCCAACGAAATGCCCTGGAATTTCTACTTCAAGGATTTAACTTATTCACCAGATACAAGTAGGACCTCGACCACTATGACCGATAGTTTGTCACAAAAAGTTACACGTTCCCCAAAACTATATTCGTTTTTGCATGTTCCCGCTAAGTTGCTAACCTTATATTTTTTCACTTCACCGTCTCTTCTTATAGGTTGCATGAAATTTCCGGTTGGTTCTTTTACCGGAAAATTCTGTGATCCAATACATGACAAGCGCGTAGTAAATTAAAAGCGTAAACAACAATCTGTAGAAACTCTACTTGGCCACCCGGAATATGAGAATTTTTCCACATTGTACCTACTAATTGTGATCATTTTCCATGTGCTCTGTACGCAACTAAAAAGTAATTTGATTAATACTTTTTTGGCGCAGATGTCTGAACATTTAAATTAAATAGTATGATAAACTAGTGATTTGTGCCTTGTCATTAGTAGCAATTTTCTTGATATATATTAATAATAATATTCAAGTCATACATAGATATATGTGATTAATTTCGGTCAATATAACTTGTGTAGGTTCACAAGAAATTAATCATATAACTACAGGACCATGCTAATATGATGCCTTGGAATGGGACCAAGCGCCTGCTTGGTCTGGGATTAAGCATTCTTTGAAGTAAAATGCTACTCAAATAACATACTCATTAGTTCAAGCGGAAGCACGGAAAAATAATAACAGTTCAAGAGGTTGAATAGGAAAATGGTCAACATTTAGGAACAGAAACCTAATTTCTTAAGTCAATTGATTGTTGTCCATCCAAATAACATGGGTTTTCACATGATAGAATTGAGATGGAAGACTTTGCCTGGTGGTGCAAAATAGGCAAAGTGATAGAAATCATAAGGTTGAGATAGCGAAACAATAATATCAAAACTATAAGTAGGGATCGAGGAGTTGGCTTTCCAGTTATTAACGCTTACCAATTTCCTATTTCTCTTTATCAAATCAAATAAGCCGCAGTTTATACGCGAGTCTAGTCATTGATTATCTTGTCCAGATTAGAATATATATTATTACATGATAGGCGAATTGTGATTATACCATTGGTTATATGTTACATTAATAAGTACTTGCATTTCTCAATATGAAAAGGGGCTATATTCAAAAAGGTCAAACATCAGTTTTCTCGAGTATTTCAATTGTTTTTCTCCTTCCAAAATGTGCCTACCATGTGATAGAATGAGAAAGTTGAACAAATCATAAAGTAGGGGATGTGAAGTGATAACATAAGAGCCATTATGTTGGGATTAGGTCATAATGCTACCAATTCTCATGGACTAGCCCTTCAAAATTTCTCTTTTTAGAAATAATACACCATATGATATAAGAGAAATGTTGATAATTGTATTCGAAATTCAAACATGAATCCAGCATAGCGAGCAAACAGCGATTTTCCCATTGGTTACAAATTACACGTGACTAAGCAACAAGTAGTTCTAGTTGTTCAGAAGGGCTATCTCTTTAGATTGTACAGCTAACACCAGGTGTCCCTTAAATCAAATTCAGATTCATTCCTGAGTTATTCAATATTAAAATTATCTATGGTACAAAACCAAGGAAGAGATTCAGAAAACTTAAGGAGGAAAATTTACAAATTTGAGACAGTGGCACTTTCACCTCAGCTGAAAACCTAGTAAATCAAATTGGATAAATTATTTTTCTTACATGCTATGACGACCATGATTAAGAAGGGCAGTTCTCCGGCAGAAAATGATATTCCAAAGTAGAAATTACTAAAACATAAACATGAATCTCTCAAGTTGCTCCAAGTAACAGAAAAACCCAAAGAACAAGATGCACAATTTAGAATAAGAAGTTTATAGTACCTTCAAACTGCTGCAGCTGTACCATCTAAAAGGAACCAATTCACAGCTGCTTCTTAAAGAAAAGGGAGAAATAATGATCCACAAAGTATTTAACTGAAATAACATAGAATAATTGTCACTGCACTCTTTGAAAACTGTAGTTCTCCATATTCATTGGACTTCTGATAAGTGCATCCTGTATGGACAAAGATTTACTCATTAGTACCAGAGGGAAGACATTTATACCCTTATAAACATCTTGTACGGAGAATACAGTGACTATGATCGCCAAAATTCATAAGACAATGTTCGGGGGAAAGCAGCATTGTATGGGATTAATTAAATGTAGCCATAAATCAAAGTTGAACCCATTAGTGCTTCAGGTGCCAGCAGTAATAAAGATCTCATTCACAGTTGAGAACTTTGACACAACCATGTTTTAAGCAATTAATGTCCACACATTCATGTGGTTTACATATATCAATGGAATTCAGGATTTCATTGGTGGGTGTCAAAAGTTTGTGAAATGGTAAGACGATAGGAAAAGCAACCTATTTCTCTGTAGGCATTGGTTTTAATATCTGTATAGTTGAAATTTACCATAACCAATCAACTATTAGCTGTGACTTCAAACATATATTTTTTATGATGGGTAACGGACATTAGGAAGACAATTCTGTTAAAAAGGATTCGTTGTTGTAAGATTGAATACAACTGGCTGAAAAGGATTTGATCTGCTTATGATTGTCGAAGTTATGTGACCAATAGGACTGCTAACTAAAGCTGAAGGGAAAAAGACAACAGATAAAATGAAAACTCACCTGTGCAATTTTCAGCTTTGGCATATTTATATTTTTCACAATGTTCAGCTTCAGCATTTTCGCACTTACATTCTCGCCTACTTTAAAAGTAGCCGGATCTGATGTGGAAAATGTTAAGAGCCTGATATCTAATCATCTCTTTTAAAGAAACATTGTGTAAGTAAAAGATCTGTTGAGTTATAATAATCCAAGGTATCAATATTATGTCCCGAACCTGACATTTGTGATATTGGATGCCAGAACGTATTTGATGAAAAGCGTTGATCTAATGCAATTGATGCTTGATGCAATAGCAGAATATGAAGACTGACACAAGAAGGACATCAAACCAAGGATCTTGATTCTAACAGAAAAGAATGCTCGAAGTATCCCAGAAGAGCAACAATACCTTTCAGCTCAATCATCGTATTCTGGATCAGAGTCTCCTTTATCAAACCAAGGGATTTTTCTTTGAGCATAATCGGGGAAAGATATAACAACTCTGGCAGAGGCTTTAGGAAATGCTACTACCTTGCTGAAGCTCTTCTGTTTCCTCTCTCCATTCCTGGGCATAAGTTCCATCTTCTCCAGGACTTTGCCATTCTGAAGTAAAAACTTCACCAGCTCAAGTGCAATCTCTGTACCATCTAAGTTGGAAATGCGAATGATTTTGACATGATATGACAAGCATGCTATATCTTCTAGCCTTGATTCCCAAGAGCTTCTGTTTTCAATTGCTAAACATGTTGGAAACAGAGCATAATTAGATAACCTTTTTGTTCAGAGCAGTGCACAACAAAGTAGTCTATCATTCAAACATGAGATATATGACAACTTAGGCAACGTGAGAGCTGCTAAGAAATAACCGTACTGTTAAGATAACAACCCTACTAAACAGTCTTGCTCTCCAGTGTGAAACATAATAGTAGAGCCGTCATTAGCAGCATCCCAGAAAAGATGCATCCGAGATAGGTTTGAGCATGGAATGGCTTTTAACAGGCTTTGTAGCTAAGGAACATACAGTTCTAGCATGTCTGCTCCTAAAAGTGATTCAGTCATGTAATACAAGACCTTTTAGAGACAATAGAATACCTTTTTTTTTCTTTCTTTGCGACCGAGGAATATGTCGAGCCTGAAAAGAAGGAAGACACACTATAAGGGCATTCTGATTCATGGAAAAAACTTAAAAATAACTGCATGAAATAGACTTTTACCTCTTTAAATCTGATAAAAAGAGATTCAAGGTTAGGTGAGAACTTCAGCAAGTTGACCAGGCCTTCTATATAATTGGCATTGTATCTTAATTCCAACTCTAGATGATTCAGATTGTCCAATATAAATGTGTCCCACAAAAGTTCACCATAAGCTGGACAAAAATACTAGGGGAAGAGGAAAACAACCTCCATAAGTAGCAATACAATTATACAATCATAAAATGCTTGACCAGAACAAATTAAATTGCAGTTTATCCAATTTGGAGGGGTATCCTCCTCGTAACCAGATTATTCAGACTCCTATCAGCAATTTACCCTATTACTGAAACTAGCTGAAAATTGTACAGTTATTACATGGAGACATCCACAACTAGATACAAGTATGGTTGACAACAAGAATATTAGACAAGTATTTTCCTTGTTCCTTTTTCTGCTTAACCAAGCTGCAAAGTAGTTTCAAACATTCAATAAAAACTCTAAAAAATATCTCAATGAAGTTCCCACACATAACAAGAAGTGAAGAAAACCCAGTCAGTTCCCAGCCTCATGTGGCAGCTTCTCATCCCCCAACCTTTTCAATGCCACACCTTCACCCTTTCCAACATTGAAGAATATTCAACTGTTATTTTGTTCTCTTAATTGTCTTTGCAGAGTAAACAGCTTTCTATTTTATAAATTCATTGTTGGAACAAGTTTTGTTCTGCATTTTAGACCCACAGTATATTCTTTGATAATTCGAGATAAGTTAGGAGTTCAATGGAAAATAAATTTCACCATTGTTTAATCAATCAAGGAAGAAGAATATGTTTGTCGATCAGTCAAATGACTAGAAAAGATAGAGTTCTATTAGAAAAGGTCCTCTCAACTACAAATTTAGATGCAGAATAGCAATTGATAATCATGTTTCATGTGGAGCATTAGGAACATAACCTTTAATCTTCATACTGCATATAAGGAGAGCTGAGAATGAGAAAGCCAGGGCTAGATACCTTGACAACAAGAGTAGACAAAGTCAAAGCCTTGGCATGATTAAGCCCAATGAACCTTGCAGGACAAATTAAGTGGTTCTTGTACTCATCCTCATATCCCCGAGGAACACGCAGAAGGCGGATTGATGCACTTTCCAAAGACATTGTATTCAGCAAAGCAAAGCCACGCAGCATTGGTCCAATGTAGCAGAAAGATATCAAGTTTGGAGCAAAAATTCTGAGCTTAGAATCAAAAGAACCTACAACCCAGAATTTCTCATAGGTGCATACATTCACAATTGTTAGATTCTTGAGATTACAAGCCAAAATACTGATCTCTTCGACATCCCTGACTTGACAATCTTCTAGGTACACGTTCTCGAGTTTAACACAATCACTTGAAAGAAGTTTCTGAGCAACATCACTTGATATAAGAACTCTTGTCAAGTTAAGACTTCTCAGACTACTAAACACTGCTGTAACTCGCAATGGGATGGTGTCACGGAAATTAACTGTAAGCTGTGTCAAAGTTTCACAAAGGACACGAGGGAAATCCAGCTCATCAGCTGTATAATCCCCATCAAGAAAGCAAAGTTCCTGAACCTTTTGTCTAGCTGCAACACGAAGGAGTCCATTAAGCTGCTCTGTGATTGTGTTATCAGTATACAGGCATATCCTTATAATTTGAGAACCGTCCCTTAGAAGCAAAGCCCACTTGATGAAATCCCAGAACTTATAGCGCGGCTCCATAAGTTCAAACTTCTTATTATAATTGTGCTTCACAAACCAATCCATGTTGAAGTTCAAGAATGGCACCGAAGTCCAAACAAACCTCCATCTTTTTGACAGCACACTGGTCCTCACTACATCAAGAAAGTCAAGATACGAAAATACACGATGCAAAATATCATCAGGCAAGGCGCTCAACCTATCCACAAAACACTTCTTTGGACGCGGTGTTCTTGATCTCTTGCACGAGGAAACCATTTCCATGAGGCCCAATTCAAGCAGACAAAAAATGATTCACGAAATCTGAACAAGCGACAACTATCTGCAGCATAAAAACATACAACCAAATTCACAACAACCCGAAAGGCCTAAAACTTATTTCAAGAACTCAAATTAATTCTACGCCTTTCCCAGTAACCGTGCATCGATTCTCACAAATTCTTCATTCTTTCACTTGTACGATTTTAATAGAAAACACATACAAGAATGTTATCAACTTATTTACTCTGAATTATATCAAATTAAAATTTAGCGGGAAGGAAAACACTTAACATGAAATCTTGAAAACAAAAATGGCGAACAGAAAAACTTACGAAGGCGGCTGCAATGCTGAGCAAACCCTGCTCCCGAGATAGACGCATTCCGCTGTTTGGTGAGTTGTGGAATTTTCTGAACGGAAATGCAATTGAATTTTGATTGCAATCTGCTTTTTGGAATTTGGATTCACCGTATTTCGTAAGAAATTGGGTGGCAGTTTTAATTACTTTTTAACTTTATATAATTAATAGGGGCAATACTGTAAACTCATGTCTCCTGTTTACAAACTCCAATGCCACACCATTTAAATTAGAGATAATTATATTATCGTCTCTCAAAATTTTGTGTAATTACGTATAATTTTGTGAGGAAGGAGGGCACGAGGAGGACAAAGGCAGGGCGATGATGGTGGCAACACTGGGAGGGGGTCGGCGATAATATATTTAATTTATTAAATATATATATAAAATAAAATTTTATCGATTAAAAATAATACTCAGTATAAAAGAGTGAGGGTAATACGTCACTGGACATTAAAGTATATTTTATAATAGAGAGATAAGATAAATTATTATTATTTTCTATACATTAGAGTTTATTTAATTTAAAAATTTCTACATCATAACCCCTATCCTTTTCATTTATTTATTTATTTACATCATATATCTAAAATATGATTTGGTGAAATAAATCTTTCCAATTACTGAAATTTAGGGAAAAAAGGTCCCTCACAACCAAACAGATGTATATATAATTTTGACTAAAAATGGCATGCTTGTACAATAATTCACAGTTTTAAAAATGACGCTTTTAGGTAAATTCACAGTACACGTATACCAAGGAGTAAATCGGTGTGTATTTATATTGTGATTTGTATTTATAATTATAATTTTAAATAATTTAATAAATAAAATATCAATATAATAATTTATTACAATTTACATAGTATTGAAATATATTAAATAAAACTTAAAAAATTAAAAATTGCATCGACGAAAAGTCACAATGTTTGTTGTTGTTCTAAAATCATGATTACCTCCCTACATGCACCACTAACCATCGAGTCGAACTCAAAAATAAAATATTTTATATTATTTATAAAATTATAAATACATATTTTTGAGGTTTTAATTATAATTAAAAGTAGACTTATATTCAATAACAAAAAGTTCATACATTTTGTATATTATACTAATACCTTTAAAGAGATTTACTTATAATCTTTACAAATAATCTATTTATATATTTAAATATAAATTAAGAGACGTGGATATAATTTACCGTATATCAATTTTATACGTACATGGGGAGCTAAGTTTATGATTGTATTTTTATCCAAAAGAAAGAAAGAAACAAGAATGAGAATACAAAGAAACGAGATTAACCGAAACTCACCGCCCATGCGCATCACCAATACGGAGAAATCTCAATTTTTGTTCACAAGCCACGAGATTTCTACACTCTCCGTTCTCTCCATCTTCCTTGGACTGCAGTCAGTGGCAGCTGCCATCCATGAGTTCGCTGCTGCTGCCCCGCACACCACCGCCTACAGTCTCCGCCGTCCCTCCATTTCTCTCACCAAGAACGCACATCCCTCCGCATGTATACAAACACCCAGCTGCAATTCTGCTCGAGCTATGCACTTCCATGAAAGAACTCCAGCAATTCCTCCCCCTAATCATAAAAAATGGCCTCTATCACGAGCACCTATTCCA
The DNA here is from genome assembly GCF_000512975.1 of Sesamum indicum. Taxonomy (NCBI): domain Eukaryota; kingdom Viridiplantae; phylum Streptophyta; class Magnoliopsida; order Lamiales; family Pedaliaceae; genus Sesamum; species Sesamum indicum. Next base: position 57,172 of record NW_011628127.1, on the reverse strand, counting down.
GACGAAGCTCGTCAGTTTGTTCTGCAAGTTCGGGAGTCTGAACGACGCCGTCAAAGTTTTTGACCCCATTGAGTCGAAGATTGACCCCCTTTATCATACGCTTCTCAAAGGGTATGCGCAGCAATCCAATCTTGATGCTGCCTTGAAGTTCTTTTGTCGGATGAAGTACGACGGAGTTGCACAGGTGGTGTATAATTTTTCGTATTTATTGAAAGCTTGTGCAGATAATTTTGATGTTAGAAGGGGTAAGGAGATTCATGCGCAGTTGATATTAAATGGGTTCTCGGCTAATTTGTATGCCATGACCAGTGTGATGAACTTGTATGCGAAATGCGGACTGATTCACGAGGCCTATAAGATGTTTTATAGAATGCCTGAGAGGGATTTGGTGTGTTGGAACACTGTGATCGCCGGTTTTGCGCAGAATGGGATGCCAAAGAGGGCCTTAGAGTTGGTTATGATGATGCAAGACGAAGGGCATAAGCCTGATATGGTTACTGTGGTTTCCATTTTGCCTGCGTCTGCTAGTATTGGAAATTTGAGGATTGGGAGATCGATTCACACCTATGTTTTGAGACACGGGTTAGAATCATATGTTAATATTGCTACTGCTTTGTTAGACATGTATGCAAAATGTGGACTAATTGGGACTGCCCGGAGGATTTTTGATGGGATGGGTTCCAGAACTGTCGTGTCATGGAATTCGATGCTAGATGGTCATGCTCAAAGTGGGCATTCAGAGGAAGCATTGGATTTGTTCCAAAAGATGTTGGATGAAGGATTTAACCCTAGTAATGTTACTGTTATGGGAGCTCTACATGCATGTGCCAATTTGAGTGATATTAAGCGTGGTCAGTTTATTCACGAGCTAGTTGATCGATTGGGCCTTGGTTCTGATGTTTCCGTGATGAACTCTTTGATTTCAATGTATTGCAAGTGCAAGAGAGTTGATCTAGCTGCTGAATTATTTTATAAACTAAAAGAGAAAACACTTGTCTCATGGAATGCTATGATATTAGGCTATGCACAAAATGGTCGCACAATTGAAGCTATTACCCTCTTTTGCAAAATGCAACAACAGAACATGAAACTTGATTCGTTCACTTTGGTGAGCGTCATTACTGCTGTAGCTGAGTTATCAGGGTTGCGGCAGGCAAAGTGGATCCATGGACTGGCTACAAGAACATGTTTGCACAAGAATGTTTTTGTGACGACTGCTCTTGTTGACATGTATGCAAAGTGTGGAGCTGTTCATACAGCAAGAAAACTATTTGATATGATGGACGAGAGACACGTTACAACTTGGAATGCTATGATAGATGGATATGGAACACATGGTTTCGGAAAGGAAGCTGTGGAGTTATTTGATGAGATGTGCAAAGGGAATATAAATCCTAATGATGTAACATTCTTATGTATAATTTCAGCTTGCAGCCACTCTGGCCTTGTAAGGGATGGCCGCCGTTATTTTACCATCATGAAGGAAGAATATGGCTTGGAGCCCTCAATGGATCACTATGGAGCTGTGGTTGACCTACTTGGTCGTGCTGGTCAACTTGAGGAGGCCTGGGACTTCATTCAGGAAATGCCTGTTGAACCAGGACTAAATGTCTACGGTGCCATGTTGGGAGCTTGCAAGATTCACAAAAATGTGGATTTGGGAGAGAAGGCTGCTGACAAACTGTTTGATTTAGAACCCGACGATGGTGGATATCATGTTTTACTTGCGAATATTTATGCAATAGCATCAATGTGGGAGAAAGTGGCTAAAGTGAGAACTCTGATGGAGAAAAAAGGGATTCAGAAAACTCCTGGGTGCAGTTCAGTAGATTTAAGAAATGAGGTTCACACTTTCTATTCTGGAAGCACAAGTCATCCCCTATCTGAGAAGATCTATGCGTACCTAGAAAAATTAATTAATAGGATCAAAGCAGCTGGTTATATCCCAGATACCACTTCAATTCATGACGTGGAAGATGACATTCAGGAGCAATTGCTGAACACTCACAGTGAGAAGCTTGCAATTTCATTTGGACTTCTCAATACCAGTCCGGGTACAACTATTCACATCAGGAAGAATCTTAGGGTCTGTGGAGACTGCCACAATGCGACCAAATACATTTCTCTCGTGACCAAACGGGAGATAATTGTCCGTGATATGCACAGGTTTCACCATTTCAAGGATGGGATCTGCTCGTGTGGAGATTATTGGTAATCTCCATTAGTCTCAACATGTCGAAATTGCTTTAATTTAATGAAACACAGCCATTTGTGTCCACGGAATTTCTACTAGCCATTGCCGTTTTATTCTGTTGACAAAAGGAATGGAGATACTGGTTCCAACTTCTTGTTGCTTTTTCTTTCCACTGCAAGTCAGAAATGCCTGTTCTGCAGTTGATGAGCCATCATTATCACTAGGAAGAACCCACTGACTTTAACACAATGGAGCTTATAACTGACATTTTGTATAAAGAGCATCCTAAGGACCTTGATTTTTTACGATGGACTACCTGGCTTCACCAAATTATGCAACCCCATTCACCCCTGTCCCTGCCTCCCTGAACTAGTGGCCAACATCAGTGGTGCACAGCTTGATCTCATCCAGATGCAATCACGCCTAACTCTTCAGCATGGGATCGGTAGTCTCTCTCTCTCTCTCTCTCTTCTATATATATATATATATAAATAGATAGATAGATAGATATACATACATATTATCAAGCCCCTAAACCAACAAGACATGTGAAAACTGTATATGTGGATAACCTAAAATCTGGTATTTCTTAGTACAATTCCTAAGTAGTGGATGTCATCACTATGCGGCAGTCTTTTTACTGCGCAAAAAGTTTATGAGAGAGGGAGATAAGATGTCAAAACCTACAGCTTTGTTAAGGTGGGAAAAATCATCCTGGGTTTAACTTTACAATCCTATGCAGTAATCTTAGATTAATCTGTTCTGTCATGCAGAATATGTTTCGTACTGTGGATAAACAGCATCTTAAGTTCATGTTCTTTTTCCGTGATGTTCCTCTTAACCTCTGCTTCCCCATTTATAGTTTTCACAAAATTAAGTTTAATGTGATTAAATGTCCAGGATTCCGTTTACATCTTGAGTAGCTTATGCCATTAGAATCATTCTCCAAAAGAAGATACAGCACAAGGGTTGATTCATGAGTACAATAAAAAGGAGTCATGAAATATATATCCCTCTATGGCAAGCCAATTCAGACATCGATCACCCTCATAGCAGACATCCCGCAAGGTCATATATCTGGAGCTGAATGATTAAAACATTAACTGGTTATGATTTTCTTGTTTAAGCAGCAGAAACTTTCTCATCCAGTTCAATTACAGCAAGGTATGGGCGTGTGGGCAGCGTGGAGGTTAAACCGAATTACATCTGTTCGGCCCAGTGACTGAACAGATCCCGCTAACTATGCTGCATCACTTTACTGACCTATGTGAAGTTCTATAAGCTTCCCATAAGCCAGGTGTTAACAGATCTTTGACTTGACTTGCTACAGGCTATTAGACAACTAAATCTATTTCCGGTTCAGCCGCTTTCATACACATAGTTTTGTCATACTTAATATTGCTGTTGAGGAGGGAACTGCTGTAAACAGTTTTTTAATAGATATGAGACGTGTTCCACATAATTCTCCTACGACCATGGATGCTTGAGATCAGTTTCTATTAACAGAATTCATGTGAATTATCAACTATTTATACTAGAGCATCCGAAACAAGATAAATTATTTATCCTCGATTACTTTCTTTTTACATGTGGGACCGGCCACCGAACCTCCAGCGTCAGGTCCCCGTCAATTCAGTGGGAAGTTGGATTCTCATTCCGGTTACACCATTCAATAGGAACCAACCTACAACACTATTCTCATCATTTGGTAGTTACATATACAATCTTGGATTGATGTACAGTTTAGGGTTCAATTCAGGATTTAAAGCATCTGAATTGATGAGTTCAATTCATAAGCTCTTGCAATTGGAAGTTTCCCAGCCTTTTTTTCTAATATAAAATGAAACAAATAGCTACTGTATTATTTCCCTATCTCATATTTAAGATCTCATAAGCCATGAAATTTATATTTCACTGCAATCTACTGAAGACATTATTTCACCAAAAAAAAAAAAATATCCTAAACCTTTGAATTAGATAATAACATTTAACTCTTTTTGTAGTAAATTTTTAGAGAGGTTGGACCACTTTTCTACAATTTTCACAGAAGACTTTCCTTAAGACAAAATATTCCATTTCCTTTTAATATAATTTTCTTTCCGTTCGTTTGTAATTTCCTTTTTTTTCCCCCTCATAAAAATTTTCAAAATGGAAATTTTACTTAAAGGGAAAAAGATTCGATATTAGATAAATTATGAATAAACAGATAATAAGATACCGTCGTCAAAGCAAAAGGAATGTGAAAAAGTAAAAAGCGGGAAGGTTTTGGTATTTTGAAAAGAGGAAGGGAAGGGGCTCACCAACAGAATATTCCAGAGCAAAAGGATTTAGGGTTTCTGTGCTTTTGAGTACCACATACATATTCATTATATATCTATCTATCTATATATATAGCCGCTGCTGCATCTCACTACCCCCACCCTCATCCTCACTCTATTCAAAAACAAAAACCAATTGCACTTGGCCGCCTCAGTGAAAATGGAGCAGACTTTCATTATGATCAAGCCTGATGGCGTCCAGAGAGGCCTGGTTAGTCTGTTTCTTTTTATAGCTTTGTCAAGTTCTTGTTGAATTTTATTAGATTTTTTTTTTGGAGATGTATGCTGAATTTTTGCGGGTTCATTGAAGGAGTAAGTCTAGTTCTTCCTTTTTTTTTTTTTTGCCATTTTGTGAATCTAGTAAAGTGAAGAAGAGAATTTAGTTGTAATTGGGATGAAATGAAGAAACTCACTGGATCTAGTGTTTTCTAGCAAATAAACCCTTTATGATGTTTTAAGCTTTTTTTTGCTAGTATTTGTTGCCCTAACTCTTATTGTTTTGATTCAGGTTGGTGAGATTATTAGCAGGTTTGAGAAGAAAGGTTTCACTTTGAAAGGTAGCTTTCGCTCCCGCTTATGAATATGGACTTTCTTCTATTTTACTAATAGTGATTGGTGCCTTCGTGGTTGCTCTTTTGTATTGTTTAGATGTGACCTTTTGCCTTTCGCTTTAGCTATGGTAGTGCTGCTCATGTGTTTGTTTGTCTTGCTTTCTAAAATAAGTGAGTGTTAGCTACTGATTCCTGGCCAACTTACAGGGTGTATACATGCTAATTGCTGGTGATTTCATCTTGCTTTCAATTTATTTGTGCTGAATTAGAGGCCTATGCATACAAAAGAAAACAACTAGAATGCAAGGAAAAAGGTGTTAATGGACATTTTCCTTGATGTTGATTTGAGCAATAATTATGTCTTATTATTTTGTTTCATCTTGCTTGCAATTTATTTCTGCTGAATTAGAGGCCTATGTATACAAAAGAAAACAACTAAAATGCAAGAAAAAAGGTGTTAATGAACATTTTCCTTCATTACCTAATATCCAGGAACTTGGCAAAAACTTTAATTAGTTTACAAAAGTCAAATAGCCAACATCTTCCTTATTAACTTAATAAGATGCATCTGTTTTGGATACAGGTTTGAAACTTATCACTGTGGATCGTCCTTTTGCTGAGAAGCACTATGCTGATTTGTCTGCAAAGCCCTTCTTCAATGGGCTTGTTGAGTACATTATCTCTGGACCTGTTGTTGCAATGGTTTGGGAGGGCAAGAATGTTGTAACTACTGGAAGAAAAATCATTGGAGCAACCAACCCCGCTGAGTCTGCTCCTGGAACCATCCGTGGTGATTATGCCATTGATATTGGCAGGTAAATGTTGCTCTTACTATGATACTTTATCTGGTTGTAACAAAAAGCTTCAGGAGTGGATAATCTTTAAGAATTGGGACTGCTCTATATTAGTTCTAATTCAAAAGAACTTAACTAAGTCAGAGAGTTCAATTTAGTACAATTAAATGCGAGGGTTTGTTCTATTGGAGGAAATTTCTCCTTGTCCCTGTTGGACTGAACTGTCACTTCTTCTCATATTGGGTCCAACTGTTACCCAGACTGATTTAAGATACCTAATGCTGTTCCCGTGTGAAACTGTGCTTTAGTTAATTGGTCTCCACCTGTAGAGGGGTGTAGTTTATGTATCAAATGGTGTCCTTATAGTTGTCCCTTGCTAATTTTCTTCTGCAAATCCTTGACATTTCCAAATTTTAGATGTGTTCTATAGTAATTTTGTCAAGGTTGTCTAAATGCATATTGAGATAAACGTTATGCCCTGGCAATGCAGGAATGTTATTCATGGCAGTGATGCCGTCGAGAGCGGAAGAAAGGAGATTGCTCTTTGGTTCCCAGAAGGAATTGCTGAATGGAGGAGCAGCCTTCACCCATGGATTTACGAGTGAACTTGATTTAAGAAATATTATTATGTGTATGGTCATTGGCCATGTTATCTGTAGCCCCATGTTAAAGATTTCAACTTCATATTGAGGTTTTATAACCTTATCTTTCAGAGTGAATTTATGTTGCCATGGTTTAAACCACTTGATATATCTGAAACATCTATGCTATTTAGTTTTCAATTGTACTATTTCGTTGTTTACTATAATCGGTATCCCGTAGTGGTTGCAGCAACACTGATGAAATGGTTTTGTTGTGATTCGCTCATCTAGTTGACCAGTTTATTTTGAATCCGTCCCAACATAGCAGCTTGTGTTCTGTAATTCATAGGATGATAAATCTGGTGTGCTTGACAACTGTAGTTTAATGCTTGATGAAAGGCTTTATAGTATTGTACCAAAAAGAAGGTGAATTAATTGCTTACTGAGTTGAGAAACATGTAATTGAAGCTATTCTAGTTAAATTGCTAATCATGATGTCCATTGTGATTGAAACTACAACCGTTGCATACATGTAATAAGTAATATTTCAACTACTTAAAGAAATGCTTAGGATGAATGGGAATAGATACGAGATGACCCTGCCATCCGCTTCTTGTGGGCTGGTTTATTTGTAAATAATAAAAAGAAAAAAAAGGATATTTCTCTGCATATTTCTTTTAAAAACATCTAGAAAGAAGGGTTGAATAAATGATAAGGCACTACTAATTCCTCATTTCTCCCTAAAAAGGGAAAACATTGAAAGCAAGAACGATTACCTATATATCTATACTATGGTATCAATCCCTTCTTTGGTCTGCAATATTTATTTTTTTAATTATTTCAACATTTTCTTTTCTCAACCTCCATTTCTTTTTCTGTCAACTTCTATGTTTTTTCTTCTCCTACTTTTCTCTAAATAACTGCTCGCAATCTCTATCTTTTTAATATTTTTTATTTATTTAACTAAAATATATAATTTTAAAATATAATAATTATATTCTAAATATTTTAAATTAATTACATGCACTATTTTATATGACTAGTGAGTATCTGACAATAGAGATGCCTCCACTCATACTATTACTACACCCCAAAACTGTGCCATATTTTCTATCTAGCGGACATAATGGACCAGCAGTTTCGTTATTGCCCGAAACCTATTTCATAGATTCATTTGTCGTATTCTATAAGCTATTGCCTTGGCATGAAACTCAGCCTCTGTTCCATTGTATTATCTGGTCTTTTTTTTCCTTTTTACTGTTTTATCTTTTATTTCCTATTATTAATAAATATATCGTCCAAGTGCTCATTTGTGGTAATGAGCATAAAGCACAAATGTGAAAATATACACTTTACTTAAAAAATACAAAATAAACCATAAACCTTCGGGTTGGATTCATGAGTTTCAGTGAACAAATTTTTGCACTGACTTGGCTGGTTATACATCATCCGTGTCTCTACAAAGATGTTGGCTTACATTGATTGTCAGCAAATTCATCTTCTCCCAAGCCTAAACAGGGAAATCAATTGACAGGAAAGAGCATGCTATAATTTTGCTATTCCAAAGCTTGCAGCAGAGAAGGGTTCTAATTACTTACTCTATCATTACAGACTTGCTTAGTCTCCCTTCCCCTCACAATAATCAGTCGAAACAACAAAACCCCAAACCCTGCAAACAACCCGATTGACGAGGGAACTACCTAGTTGGAAACACCATCATGGGAAGGAGGAGAAGAATGGAAGAGAAGGAAGCATCCAGCAGAGAGCAAGTCTTAAACATCAACTCATACCTTCAACAAGTGTGAGGGCTACCTATGCATTTTCTATCGACTAAGAAGGCTGTAGGAGGGCAAGTCTTCAAGGCGTGCAACGTCTTCTTGCAGAAGCTCCCTCTCCAGCTGACGGCGAGTAGCTTTCATCACCGTCTGATGTAGCATGGGAAAAAGAATCAGAATATGTAAAAGAAAAGAAAAAGAACGTCGAGTTGCGCATGAAATCATCTAAAAGCATGACCAAAATTTTGTTTAGATTCATTTCTGAAAAATATTTACTGAAGATGGTATGAAAAGATTAACTCAAGGAATGTGTAGAAATAGAAATGTTTCTGGATAAATGAAATGTAATTTCTGGTTAATTGAGCTGACAAGGTTGATTTGACATTTCATTTGGATTAAATCTTTGGTATACTCATTATGGAATGCAACTAAAGTGAGTCAAAACTCGAAAGAGATGTATGCTTTAAAAATAGGGTTGAATATTAGGTGTAGGATCCAAATGAAGAAATTACTAGGAAGTATTTCTTGAGTAAAAGGGCTCAAGCAATCGTGGAAACATGAGCTCTAAACCACTTGTAAGCTCATCACTTATCAACCATTCAGTTATATGCATCAGGCCAACATGAGAAAGTACGTATTTCTAAGCCTCTATGTAGAAGCAATTCTGACAAACACGTGAATACTTACATTGAAATCCATGTATGAAGCATGCATGGCAAGCCACTGATGGTCCATTAGCTTGAACGCGATACAATAAAGAAGGTCAAATGCAGATTCATTTTCTGTCAGGCAAAACGGAATAACTCATTGAAAGGTGCAAGAACACTTGGAAAATAAGTTTAACCAAAAGTGGATCATTATTGTAGCACGGTCCTACCTAATACACAATGTTTCTAATTGATTTGATGAGCAGAAGCAAATAAAATTAATTGCCGCCGTTTGCTAAGTAGAGTGAAGATGGAAAACATTACCTGTTAGAAACTTCAAGAAAGTTGCTCCGACAAGCGTTCTGGGCTTCACTGCATGGGTGGCGTAAGAGATTAGCTGATGAACAAACAGTACAGACTTTTTTTTCACAAGTTTACTCAGGTATTTTGACACTTGTATAGACTGTGTCTAACAGAGTAAGCAGAACCACCTATGTCCTGCAGTCTACCAATCTTCATTTACATCACTGACAGGCATTTGAATTTTAACTATGGGCACTAAGGTCTGCCAATAATTGTTCACAGACCATTTTTGATACTACATAGATAAAAAATGCTTCAGAAATAATAACTTATCAGATAAGAATGAAGCTGACTCCTATTATAAAGCTTATTGTTGGAAGGAGTTGGAGGTTCAGGTCCCTTGAAGATGAGATACACTTCAAATGAAAAAGAAAAAAGACGAAAAATAATCATTCTAACATTGACTTTTTGGTCTCAAAACATTCAAATCACCTGCTTCGAGGTCAAGCATTTGAATTAGCATGAATGTGATGTTGACACCAGCTACAGCAAAGGGGTATTCCCACAGAGCTCTGTCACCTTCCTTCTTCCGGAGAAGATCTTGAAAAGATTTCTGTGAGGAAAAAAAAAGATAAAAGAATCATTAGGTGAGTTTATTAAGATGATATACTTCCTTAGTAAATACCTAAGCTAAGGAAAAAAGAAAATTACAACAGATGAATAAAGGGAGAGAAGAAAAGTTAGAAAGAGAAAGTATGTCGGAGAATAAGAGAGACAAGGAGCAACTATCTCCATTTTCCTGTCTTTACATGTATGCGTATTTAGCAATGTCTTCAAATTTTGAGCAAAGACTAACAGGGCTACTTTAAATATATGCAAGGTGGGTGGATAAACATACAACTTCTGTAATTGTTTGTATGTGCTTATATCTACAGATATAGTTATCTATCCATAATCACTTCAGTGGATCTTTGGACAGCTGAACCTATTTCCTACCCATCATCGGATGCACATGGGCCTTCAATTGGTATTTACTCCACTTTAAGACTTTACAGAAGCAAAAAAGTTGGAACTGGAACGTGAGACTAATTTGAGCAACTACTGCCCAGGTGAAACAAAAGAAAACCATATCTGAGAAACTTCGAGTAGCGCGATTTAAATTTTGAATTCATGAATTAAAGCTTTGCAATTATATTCAGTGGAAGCTGTACCTGAGGTCACATGAAACTAGTCAGACTATACTACTTCTCAATTTACTATGCAATATACAGATGAAAATAGCCCAGGCATTCTTTACACAAAAGAAGCAAGATTATTCAAGAGGTGACAAGGTTGATCAAAAAACATAATTCACACAAGGCACAGAAACACTAATGATAATGTCTACCCATTTACCACCAGGAAGACGATAGATTTAGCTCAAACGCAAAAGTTTGCATGCATCCACACAGAGAGAGAAATAGATAGATTGAGGAGAGATGCGTAACATACCGGAAAGTTCCTTGCAAAGTATAATAAATTCTCCAATGATATGAAACCACCACCCCTAAAAGAATAAAAACTATATGTCAAGAGCTACAAAAGCAAAGACATGACCAAGAGTTAAGCCAATTTGGTCCAAGAGATTCAACAGGTCATGAGAATGATTCCATACCGAAAATCTGTAGATGGATCTTTTCCTTGCCAACCCATTTCCTTCCACTGCTCTGATATTAAACCACGGAGTTCCTCTCCAGGAAAGGCAACATGCCACAATGCCCTTAGCGCTTCCTATTAAGCAAACGAAAAAGAAGATTGATGAGCAAGAGAAATACTTCGCAGGTTATATTTACACTAGGCAAGAAAGATGGAACCCAATGAAATTGACAAATACTTTCGATATAAAATAAATTGATAGAAATTTTTTGACCAGTACCTGATGTTCTGGAACAGAACTATCATAGGCAATATCGATCCGATTCTGTAGCCTCTGTAGGCATTCCTCCTAATAACATCAGGTTATACAAAAAATCAGGTTTCTACTGAAGCGGGTATGAATTACAGGATAAAGTTAACGGCAAGAATAATAAAATACTACTGTTAAAGTTAACAGCCAAAAAATAGCAAAATACTACTGCTCAAACATGAGATTTTGATCTATCAATGCACAAGTTTTAGGAGAGCAAGTTGTCAAAACACAAAATTGTGCCGGCACATGCCAGAGACAGAGTTGTGCTAGCGTGACACGGGCAATGTATAAGTATAGCATCAGATTCTGTATTGTTCATGCTATGCCCATCGGATCAATTAGAAATACACAATCATTTAACAGAGAGCAAACTGCAACAAAATTGGAGATGATTCCAGATAATGTTTCGGGCTATGATACAACACTGTAGGCAAGCACCGGAAACCAAAAGATTCAATTAATCAGAATATTACCTGTGCAGCGGTCAAATCAAATGATGGACGAGCATCACTATCTCTTCTTTGAGCACAAACACACGAAAGCCCTCTGCCAAGCCATGCAGCAGATCCTGCCACAACCTCCACTGTAACAAAAGAAAATGATTGGCAAAAATAAACAGCAAAGATGTTGGCGTGTGTTGTCATCAAGGGGTATTGTATGCTATGACTTGAAATTTGGACAGAAAATGAAAAATAGCAGTCACTTCCTAGTTCCTCTGGGAAAGAATATAGCACACTAGTATCTCACAAGCACGGTAGCACCTCATTTGTGTTTGTTTTTTCCACGATCTAAAAGTGTAAGTTTCATGTACTTTTGATAACATCATGTTCCGTTTACAGAAATACCATGCATTTCATTCCAATCAATATAATTGAAAGTGTTAGACACAGGAATTCAAAACCTTGGTAGTGCATAAAACTAATTATAAGCACAGAGAAGCAGAAGCTGCTCTCTACCAGAAAACCTAAGTCATAAACTGCAGCTACAGAAATAGGAAGAAGAAAAAGGTCAAAACATTCCTACTTTTGAGAAGGTCCGAAGACTCCAAACTTGGTAAACAGAAAAAAACAAAGAACTTAGAGTACTCTATAAAAGGAACACACAAGGAGATTCATGAAACAAATAAAATTATGAAGTTTACTTATTTTACCGTAGTTCCGCTGGTATAGAGAACTCCATACATAGAAATGTTTAAGTAAATTAATAGCAGATAGCTTTATATGTCTATCAGCTACAGAAAATCTGCTCAATCTTTGATTTATTAATGGGATCGTTTAAAATAGCAGAACTTTTAAATAAGAGTAAGCCCAAAATTACCTTGAAACTTATTTACCAGAAACAGAAAACATATCCAACTGTACCCCAGCATACAAAATGAAAAAAGAAAAAACTGCTAAATATAAGATTCACAAGTTTGCCACATAGCAATCAAATTATGGAATGACAAGTACAGACACAAATTCGGTAACGGAAGAATGAAACTAACCACAAATCTCAATGCAAGTAGGCATCAATTAATTAACGTAATTTTTTTTAACTCATCATCCAGAACTTCCTCAACAGTCACCTGCACTCTTTTATACACAATTGCACATATACTCGGGGGCGGCGGAAATGAGGATACAAAGTTATGCTGGGGTATATATATATATATATATATATAGAGAGAGAGAGAGAGAGAGAGAGAAGGGGAGAAAGATTCTAAAAGTAACTATGAAAAGGAAGAAAAGAAGAAGAGATAACATAAAGGAATATACCAGAAGTAGAATGGCAGGCACTTCCTCGATCAAGCCCTTGCGAAATTCGCCTTACTGCCACAAACGACCCTCCTCCTCCTCTATCATCCATTCCTCTGCCGCTACTTGGTCTTCAGTTGATTCCGAATCTGTTTAATGACTCCGCCTCCACTCCGAACTGAAAAACCACTTTATTACAAGTGCTTCCCAATTCGATTTCCCCAACTGATACTAAAATACGAATTCAAATCTCGATAAACTGAAACTAAAATGTGCAACAACTTGGATTCACCGGCATCGTCTCGTGAAGTGCTTACTATCAAGAAACCAAAGATTCCTTCAATAGGGTTCAAGATCTACAATACATCCCCCAGAACAAATTAAAAAAAGAAAGAAGAAGAAGAAGAACTGAAATCACTCTCTTCTCTAGCAGTTCATTAGCACGCCTACATTACATACCCAATGAAGAATGCTGAGATTGTACGTATGTGTATGTATGTATGTATAGTTTGTTCAAGGCTGCACAGAGGTTTCTCTCTCTCTCTCTCTCTCTCTCTCTCTCTATATATATATATATATATACTGTATGTGTATGGAATTATTATATATTGGACTGAGCTTTCTCTCTCTACAAATGGAGAGGTTTTTGTTTCTGTTGGTGGAGTTGGGTGGCCTGCGCGTCTGTTTTTAGAGAGAGAGGAAGCGGCGATCTTTCTTAGACTCATTTAATTAAATATTATTTAATATTTTTGCACTAGATTTATAATAGCGACAAATAAATTACCTTTAATTTAATTATTAGCAAGTTTTTTGCATTTGGAGGGCATTTGGTGGAAAAAGAAAAATCGAAATAAAATAAAATGATACCCGTGGACCATTTGTCAACACCCTTTCAACTGTTGTGAGCATTAATTTCAACAAATTTGTGTTTAGAAGTTGATGTGCATGTCATATTCAGATGCCTAAAAATCCACTTTATCTTAGCCTGTGACCTGTGTATGTATAAATTATAATAAATGTACTACTTTGATTCATGTCTTAATTGCTCAAGTGAATGACATTGTGTTTCCTCTTAACCTCCAATTCACATGGGATGTTGGGGAAGCGTGGACCATCTCATCATCTCATGTGTTAACAATAAGATAAGACGTTCATTTGTTTTTTGACCCACACCCACACCCACACCCACCCCAAATGTTTGTTCATCATCAAACACGCATGCCCTCTTCTCAATTACACACTTCTTTTTACTTTTCTCAACATTTATTATATTCAAAAATTCAATTCAATTTTTGGTATTGGAAAGAAGGGTTTGGATATGTGCACCCAGAAAAAGGTCCATTTTTAGGTAAAAGAATAGGCATCTCTCAGTTTATGACTTTCATGTGCCAATGCTCTTGTTTCAGTGGTCCCAATCCCCTTTTTCATGCTCTGCATAAATATTCCTCAAATCTAAATCTACTTTGCTTCATTTACTTTTCTTGCTACTACAAATATATAAATAATTTGATCCAATTTTTCATGTGATTGACGTACAATTTTCAAAAATATCAAATCACAAGATAATTACTAATAATTTGATTCGAGTTAGAATTTCAATTAAATCAGTTTTTTTCCCCTCTTTAATAATTTTGCGTTTGAATCCTACTGATTATTCCGACATTAATTTAATATCATAGTTAGTAATATGTAATAATTTATGGAAATATTACGGTCAAAAAAAGATTCACTTAAGAAAAAATGAGAGGAAAATAATATAATTATTGATGTGACATTTTACATTGAATTTTGGTGATTGAATTGTCCATTTTGGTGATGGGATTTATGAAGGGAACAAAGCTATGATGAGAGATTTGGTGAAAGCTACAAAGCTATGCAGAGAGTCTTGAGATTTCAACATCATAGTGCTTAAATTCATGGGTAGGGCTGACTAACATTAGCCTCCTCAATTCTTTGTTTTTTTTTTTTAATAATAATTTAGGTCATGAATAGTGAATTTAATTAATGTCCCAATAATTCAATCTCAAACATATGATTATTATAAAAAAAAGAGAAAGAGAGAAAATTTTGGCCCAAGTCTAGATTGAATTTATGATTTGATGCCGACATAAATATCAGTAACTCTTTACTTAAAATTCTTTAATTATTATTATTTAATTTGAATTAATGGGTTCGAAGTAAAAGATTTCAAATCAATAATAATAAATCGATTGAATTTATTTGAATAGTTTCTTATTATAATGTTTTTTAATTTTTGAGCTCTCATTTTTTATTAAGGTGGATAATGGATACGAATTTACGGATATAGAATCATTTGAATTTTTTTTACTGAGTTATTTATTTAAATTCAAATTTTTTTATGCAATTTCGATCTTAAAATTCTCACAAAAATATGGGACCGAAAAAAAAATGGATCTTTTGAGTTGTGAGATATAATATAGACTTAGGTAAAAGCTAGATTTATTTAATTTAATAAAGTATCCTATGGATTCTTGGATCTCAAAAATCAACGTGGCATGGAATATTTATTTATCAGACCCTTAGTACTTTGTGTTTTTTTTTTTTAATTGTTTTTTAAATTTATGATAAAAGTATGTGCAAGTGGTAATTTTAATAAAAGCTGAAAAGATCATACAAATAATATCATATCCAATCAAGTGGAAAATAGGTCTAACGGTCGATTTTCAGATTGGGCTTATTAGTCAAACCTAGACGTGCTTATCATGTTGTACCTACCATCATCTAAGTACAACAATCACATGCAATTATGTGTCTTTAGACCATAACATTCCATGCTGCAATTAGCACTCTATTAAGGAAAATATTTTGCCTAAAACCCTCAAACCCTATTTGCTCTTCAAATTTTCTTTATGATTGTGAATTCTTTTTCTTTTCTATCTTTCTTTTTTTTTTTTCCTAATGTTTGCTTGAACTAAGGGAGCTCAACTACCAAGAAACTTCCTTTTTGTTGAAACTCGTCGAAATATTGTCGAATTTGGCATTATAAACCAACACGCTAGATGTGTTAAGTTTAGTCTGTATTGAATCAAGATAAGTTGGCCATTGTGTGAGGTTGGTGAGTTCCAAACTCGTAACATTTAAGTGAAAAATTAAGAATCTAACCACCAGACTACTGTACTGGGTAAAATTACAATGAGCTCTCCCGAAATTTTCTATTATTTGAAAGATAACAAATACCCATTAGAATTAACGGTTGTCTGACAAATACCCCTCTACAATAGGCTGTCACGAGGGATATTTGTTAGTCGGCTATTAATTTTAGGGAGATATCTATAATTTTTTAAATAATGAGAGAGTATTTTCAATTATTACAAACTTGTAATTTAGCCAAGTATGGGTTTATGCATTTAACTATATTGCTTTTTATGACAATTATGGGAGGTTTATGATATGATTAATTTTGAGCATTGGAAGTAGTATGAGATTTTGAGTATCAAAATTTCTGGTCATTGGGAGTAGGGACTATATATTAGCAAATCAGCACAGAGAAGAAGCATTATATGATGATGTTGTGGACCCAATGTCATGTGGGATTTCTGAAAAATGATGATTATATCTAATTTTAAGTGGTGTATTTTTTAAATGTTAAATTTTCATACTATCTATACTTTATTATTAAATTAGAGAGCCTTTTTTATGTCTTACTTAATTTTGATTTACTATTAATTTTTAAATTTTTAATTAATTTATATTTTTCATAACTACTTTTCTGGTAAAATTCTTTTTCCCTCATACATTTTTTTTGATTTGTCTGCAAATTGGTGATGAAATTGATTGATAACAAGACTTGTTTGAGGGCTTTATGGGACATTTTGAAGTTGTTGTGCACCCAACTTTTAATAATTGTTGGCTTTTTATTGTACAAAATCAGCAACAAAAGCCCATTTGAATGGCAAAGGTGTACTCCCTTTTTTGCTAACTCCCACATTTGTTCCCTTACCTAAAAAGTAAGAAGACATTTGATGGGAATCTATGCTCAAGTCTTTACCTATTTTCCTTTTTTTTTTAAATGAAAATTGTTGAAAGTGTGAAATTTAATTATTCTATGATTTTCACTGATTTTATTATTTTAATAATTCATTTAGAATTCTTATGTACAAACTATTTATGTTATATATATTATTGAAAATAAAAATGAGATCGATAAGAATAAAAATACTAAAAAATTAGATAAATATTTATCACGTCACTATTATTATGTTGATTTCTAGGAAAAAATTGAAAAACTTCGTTTATGTATTATAATCCTCGATAATGTTATATATATATATATAAATCAAGTCAAGCATCAATGTAATTTTTCTAAAGAAAGCAAGTTCAATAAAAGGTAAAATATACATCACAAATTTTTATAGGAATTGACCTCACAATTTTACTATCATGAATAATTAATTTTTATATCCCAGTTAATTGAACGTGAATGGCATCTCCCCTCTCCCTCTCTTACACTTTGTATATCGTACAATATTTTTGAATTTTAAATATCTTGAATTGATAGGATTTTATTTATTTATTATTTAAAAAATGACCATTTTAAAGGGTCTATGACGAAGTAGAGATTAATGTTAAAAGCACTATAAATGCAATATGAAATAAAGAATATTTAAAAAGTTTAGAATATATTATATAATACGGAAGTTTGTGAATGCGAGGTTATTAAATAAATATAAAAGTTGATAGAAGTTTTATATAAAAGTCTAGAAGCTTTTGTGATATTTTCAAAAGAGCTTTTGAATGCTTCTCACCACACCATTAAAATTAATCTACACCATCGATTCAAAGAACTAAATATATAAATATTGGATTGGAGTTCGTTTCTAAAAATCAAGTTTGGACATTAATATTTTTATTAAAAAAAAGTCACTAATTTTTTTTACTTATTTACACATTATCTACGAAAAGAGAAAGAAAAACAAAGTCATTATTAAAATTAAGAATTAAGCATCACACGAAATAGAAATTTATTTTGCTAGTTTAAGAAATGAACCAATAAAAGTATTACATCGATTCTTGGAGAGAAAGAAAGGAGGGTGAGAAAAGGTAACAAAAATTGGACGAGGGAGGGAAGGGGAAAAATAATGAAAATTACATGTGTTCGAATACAAACACAGATGAAATTAAGTTATTCCTCTTAGTCAATTAGACAATTAACTCTATATACTATTTTTCCAACGTATTTTAAATCCTTAATGGTAAATTACAATAGATAATCTATGGTATAAAAGCACGTGATGAATATGGAATTCAAACCCACACACATTAATCACTCCATTCATATATTAAATTTATGAAATCTGTCTCAAATAGATAAAAATTTTCTCCAATCATCACTCCATTCCATGTCTGTCGTTTTTCGCCTTTCGATCAAGTCCATCAGGTTTCAAACTACCACAGTTGGCGATTGTCGTCAAGCCGCGACGACTTCTACCAGTGAAGAACTGTTTTCTCTTTGTCGAAGAAGAGAAAGAAAGAATAAGAGAGAAAAATCTCTATATCTCCATTAGTTTTCTTTGATTTCTGATCGGATTCTGATCTTCTTATTTTTGGAATTTTTTTATCGATTTTCATTTTCAAAATATTCAAGATATTTGAGTAGTTTGATACGCTTAAAATCCTCTGAAAATAGTAAAAACCCCTTATGGTATCTCTGAAGTTTTGTTTATAGCCAAAATCCCAACTCTGTACTCTTCAGTTGTTTGTCTAATAGTTGGGGAAGAAACTCCAATTTTGGATGGCCGCCGCATTTGATTCTTATCTCCCCTTAATCAAGCTCAAAATCTCCTCAAAGTCGTGAATCCCAACGGTCTCTTTGGTTGACGCATGGCATTCACTTCCCCTCAAACAACTTTTCTCCTCTATCCGGTAACTGTTGTTCAACAATAATTTCCAACCTCATCTTCTAATGTTGGGATTTTTTACATCTTTAAACGGAGAAAGTTATGATGAATTTGAAGAGTGTTTTTATTTTATTTGTATCATTATTTCACTACAAAATATGTAATTTTAACTATTTAAATAATATTTACTCTTCAATTTTATAATTGAACGAAATACTTTAAAAAAAAAAATTTAAAGTCATTTATAAAATGACAATATTTAAATTAACTAAAATAATTTATTTAAATTTATCAATCCAAATAGAACATTTGAAAAAATTCTTAATCCGATACTACTGTGCATAACTTTTTTTATTAAATATATAATTATCATTTTAAAAATAAGAAAAAAATTCTATAAATGATTCATACAAATATAATTACAATAATATATATACAATTCAACCGGCAAACAAATAATATATATATACATATATATATAAATACATATAAAAAAATATAATTTAACAATAAACACTAAACTTTGTCTTCTAAAATACAAAATCAAACATACTACTCATATTTCACATTATGTCCAAGTGACATGACAATAACAATATTTGTTTGTTACAACCAAATAACAATTCATTAATGATATGTGTCCTGTATAAGGTAAAAAATAAAAAATATTAAAAAAAAGGAAGGCAGGCAAGCCTATAGAAGTATGGATGATACAAATACGTGAACAGTTCTTTAAAACATTCAGACACATCCAATGCAGCAGGACAAGTAAGAAACAGATGCTTGCTTACATGAATATATAGATTTATTTATCATAATTCATAAGAATAATCTTATTTTGTCGCAATTATCATCTAAATATCATTTAAATCACTGAAATACATAAAAGTTAGAAGTATTGGATGCAGTAGCATCACAAACAAGGCACAAAAGTCAAAAGGTAGCTCCTTTCACCTTGTTTAGAGGATTCTCTCACATCAACAATTTAGGCTTCCCCAGTCATAATTGCACATAAAACAATCAAAAATCAACATTTTGTCCTTCAAGCGGGCAATAATATGAAGTTGTATTCTACATTTTTGTTTGATACAAGCACAGTTTAACAGGCAAATCATTTTTACATAGTTCCAAGTCCTGGCAAGCAGATCAGACTACCCCATAGCATACTTCTGGGTCCAGCTCCTAGCAGTTTGCTCGTATTTGGCCCTGTCCGTCTTGTACATATGAGCTATTTCAGGCACCAAGGGATCATCAGGGTTTGGGTCCGTCAAAAGTGAACAAATTGAGAGCAAAACCTGAAAATACACACAAGCCAAAGTTCAGTCCGGTGAAAAAAATTATTTAGTTGCAATACCATAAAGAAGCCTACTCGTGTAGAAATATCCCTTCAACTCAATACGGCTAAATGTAAGATCATTTATTTGCAATGAAGTTACGCAAACATTTGTTATACGTCAATGTGCCGCCATTATACAATTATGCAAACACCAGAAAGCAACGGATTAGAATTTTCAAGAATTCCATCTATGCAAACAAAGATCACGTTATAAATGTTTACAACCGTGCAACCAGTTACTCAATAAAGACATGCACTGCCAAGAATTGAATCTACATCCAAATCATAAACTCCAAAACTCCAGTAGCAAACACAGTGGATAAATAATGCTAAGAAAACACTCTTAGAATTGGCAACTGATGCCTTAGGACTGTAGTGGTGAGCTAAATAGAGTAGGGTAGCCCATAGGAGCAGATAATTCAATGACATATACTTCTCTAAAACTGTTTTTGGACCAAATATTACAGAACATATTTGAAATTAAAAAGATAACAGATACAAGTCAAACCAAGATACTGGAACTTTCATGCAATGGTATAAAACACAACCAAATGTGGATATAAAAGACTTTCTTAATGAATTAATTACCAAATATTTTGTTGCAACACCTCTGGTAATAAATATATCATACCTCCATAGATGGTAAGAAATACAAGGTTGGACTTGTTTGTTTTGAAAATGCTAATTCAGAAATCCACCTCATAAGAGGAAAGTTTCAAGGAAATGAGAAGTACCTTTGAAATAGTTAAAGCAGGGCTCCATTGCTCCTTCAAGATATCAAGGCAAATACTGCCATTGCTGTTTATATTTGGGTGAAACACTTTTGTCCTGAATGCGACCTGAAATTTTGAACCTCAGGTAAAAAGAAGATCATAATGGCCAAAAAGTAATATATGAGTTAGTGGCATTTGATGTTGGACTACAACTTGAAACATGACGAGAAAAGTACACAGAAAACACTGGAATTTCCGAATAAACTTACTAACCAAAGTTCCAAAATCAAGAAGACTACAATTTGCAGATCAAACAAGGTCAACGGAATTGGTTTATTGCTTCAAAATTAAGATGCAGATGGAAGCAATCCCACAAGGAACCCAGTTGTTCCTGGGAGTCCTGGAGGAGCATCACCATATTCCACTTTAATTTTCTAAAATCGCACTCATTCTCAAGTCACAACTTCTGAAGGTTCTTATTTGCTTCAAACAATGTGGAAGTTGGAGAAGACAACACTGATGTTACGCTTCCAATTTGCTTCATTAAAGAGGTGCCCGATGGTTGCCCGTGGTGTTGGCCAACCAACGGAATGCAATGTTGGACATGACAAAAATAGTGGAAAGATGGCGGTACGATAGTTAAATTATTAACATGAGAGATGGCTTTCTGCTGCTCTTTTTTATGTTTTTTTTTTCACTGCAAATGGCTGATTTTTAAATCCAACTGCAACTTCAAGTAGCACATGATTAATACCCTCATTCAATATATACTATCATGTAAAATAAATTGTCAACCAGAACGGGTCATAGAGATAGGTTCAAACTTCACCGTTAGGGTCAAATTATTGAACACTGAAGTCAGTTGTGAAATCTGCTTAAACATATTACATCAAACTTAGGACAGACAAATGCAGGAACCATAAAACCATTATTTGACAAAGTCGATAACATAAGATGACACTAGTCATCCAAAGTATCTATAGGTTAGACTCTGACACAATTAACACCAAAATCAGATCCACAGAGCAGTGTTTAACGGAGTAGAACAAATTAATCGTGTCATGTAACTCCAAGAAAATACTCAAATGCACGAAACCAACAATTCCAGTATTATTTACTTGTTGCATACCTTTGGAGGTTTGAATGGATAATCAGGGGGGAAATGTATAGTGACTAGAAAAACCCCCCCTGTATAAGGACTGTCTTGAGGACCCATTATTGTTGCTTGCCAGTGAAACATATCCTCACCAACAGGTCCTGACAATGTCAAAAGCAACAAATTATCACATTTCCATCTATCAGTCATAGAAAACACTAATACATTGTAATACAATAGTAATTTGCCAATGCACAGTCGTAAACAATCCATCAACTTATGACGCTGAAAAATAAAAAGTAACACTATATGCTTGATTGATCTCCAATTCAACATTAGGAGAGGCATCCTGCACTTATATGCAAGACTGAAACAGGTGCCTGGAGATTACAAGATTTAGCTCTGTTTGCTGGAAAACCCTGAAATAATACGAGGGCATTCCCTAATAGTGATTGACTCAATACCAGATGGAGACAAACAATTTACTGTTAGTCTAGAAATAAGAATGTGATTATGAAATCATGGGAAACAGAAATGTCAGATTTTAAAATAATCTTCACTGAATTTTACTTCAGAGCATAGAAAACAGGACCACTTCAAAATAATTCTAGAAGAAATTATAAATGAACCTTAAAACTTAAAGTAAGTAGCACACTGAAATAGAAATGCAAAAGAAAAGTTGAAAATGATTCTTGAAAGTATACAAATACCTTTCAGAAGTAACCTATTTTCACAAAAGAATTTTACTTCTCAAAACCATTCAGCTATTTATTGGCAAAATTATGCACGATTTTGGACACAAATTACAAATAAATTTCCATTGGTTGGTGAATATAAATATCACAGCACCTCGTATTATGTATAAGCATATTTCATCCAAAAGGCCACAAAGATAATTGATGCCTCATCCTAATTGAATTATCTAAACCTCTAAACAAATTGCGGTCATTCTGCAAGACTCAAAAATCCAAAGCCATAAAACTTAGTCAAATTATTTAATTACGCTTAAGGGCTTCCACCTTAGGTTAAAATGTTCGTTAAAAATAAACATTCAATAACAGCAAGCAGGACTGATAATTCAATTAATAGACAAGAAACCACACCAAACTTATATTTTTCGACCCTCTTCGGCACAAAGCATCACATCATAAACCCACAAATTTTCAACCCAATATAGCTTTTCCACACTCAATAAATGGTCAAAACGGCAAATTCCAGGCAAACCCAAAGCAAAAATGATCAAATTCTATGGATCAAACGTCGAACACGCCAACGAATACATCTAAAAAAGAAAAACACATCATACGAAACCCTAAGTACCAAAAAATTAAACACGAAATCATAGATAAATATGATACCAGCGCTGCAAGAAGTAGGGGGATCTTTCTGTAAATCCTTTAGCTCCTTGAGGATCCTTTTCGACGCCATTGATCAAATCAGCAAAGACAGACTCCGATCTGTTGAATATTACAAAAAAAAGTCCCACAGGTAGAAAAATGTTAGAAGGCAAGAGATAATGTCTTCACAGATATATGTATGTATGTATGTATGTACATTTATAGCGTAAGATGAACGTATTTTTGTTGTACGTATAGATAGAGATGTGAGGTGTGGACTCACCCAACCCCACTATTTGCTTTTCTGTTTTTGTTTTCTTTCCTCGTTTCCTCTTTCTCTTGAGGTTGAGCTGTGCAGCTACTAATAAACGACTTTAATGACCCTTTATTGAGTAACTTGACTGCTTTCTTTTTCTCGTTGAGTATATCAGAATTCCGGCTTATTTACTTTGCTTTATTCTAGTTTTTGAGCTTTTTGCTTTACCAAAAAAATAGTAAATATTGGTTTGGAGAATATACAGTTACAATAATTATGAGGCCAGAGATTTATAGTCTATATAAAATGATGTGTAGCCCGCATGACAGTAACACTAATATGGTTCGTCTTTCTTGTTACGAAAAAGGGAAAAAAAAGCCCAACTTTTATTAGTTAAAAGACAAATTGAGGACGCAAATTACAATCGTACATTTTACATATTGAGTCCCCTTAAATTTAATTGAAATAAACTTGGTATAGTTAACTTCTTGTCAAAACCTCATAAAGAAAAAATATAAAGAACAATAAGAATACTTCTATAACTATCCAACCCTATTATTCATCTATTAATATGTGTGAAGATTTATTGTAACAAGTGTGTATCCGCAACTCGAAAAGGTAATAGCATATGGAACATATGATCATTTGACAGATAGAAAAACTAAATCAGGAAAGCTCCTCGTGACTAACGTATATGCAGTTATGCACTAAAGATCCTGATTTTGATGCATATGTGTGTGTAAGTGAAAGAAATTACAGTTAGGACTTAGGAGCATTGGCGTAACCAGCATCTTGGAAGAATGCTTATCAGCTTCCGACCTTACAATTTCATCACATTATTGCAAACAATAGCATCTCGCTAACAGTAGATGCATTTCTCTAAGAAAATCTGCTTATACTAATTGTTTGTATGTTTTGCTAATATTCTGCGTGGTCCTTGGAGAATCACCCAACCTGTCTCTTCAGTAATTTCATCACCTGCAAGAACAAATAATGAAATAATAATAACTTCATGAGATAGTACTATATTATTGACTAGAAAAGAGTTGAGATCAAGACATGCTGTTACAGACATGAACAATGACAGCAGGAAAATCGGTGATGAGGGTAATTGCATGCTTCACGTAATCGACATCTCCACTACGAGCTTTTAGCACCACCTCCTGGCTATACACTGCCACATACACCATAAACCACAGAAGCCCTGCGTGTAGCTGTATCAAAACGGCAAGATGTTTCAGATCAAAACTTTCTACATATAGATTTGCAAAACAAGAGATTGTCCTTGCACTTCAATGTAAGTAAAATGCACCAAATCAATCTCAAAAGGTTAGAACCAATAGAAGTATGAATTAGTTCGCAGCTCCATTCTTTTCTGCTACTTTGTTATTTCAAATCAACTATCTGAGAAACTGTTGCCTTGTAGTTATGAGGTCAACAGATATATAAATTTTGGCAAAGCTACCAAATATATTAGATGATCATTTTCAGAACTTCTGTATGCGTATTAAATATAGTTTGTGGGATTTGGTCAGAAACCTGAAACGTCCAACGCGCTGAGTCGCCACCAAAAACAGCTGAAGCACTAAGCAATCCTATCAGGACCAGAGGACTACAGAGGAGCAGAGCTACGTAATAGACGAGATCGAAGCGCATTGTCCACATGGATGATGCCACGAAACAGCAAAAGCCCACAGAAGCACCCCAAATCGAAGCAACTACAAAACTTTAGATAATATTTACCTTAGTATTCACAAATTATACAACTATATTATGAAATCCGCTGGCTCTGGGGACACTATCCAGGAAAATTTGGTATCTTGACAAACTTAGTTCTGAAAGATCCAAAATAAACTTGAGAAAATTTGACTATGTTTCTTGAGACCGAGCCAAACTCTTTGATTAAACCTATTCTCAAAGGGGACAGAAACAATTACCCTGTATCCACACCAAGGAGCCAGGTAAAACAAGGAGCAAATGAAGCCCCTCCAAAAAATGCACCAGTAAGTAAGAGGCAGATCCTTCTGTTCTGCTTTACAATATCTTAAAAAGTTAGAAGGAAAAAAAATTATTATATAACAAATTTCAAGGGAAACTTCCAAGTCTAAGTACCTCTTGCCATGGGGATGTTTTGTAGAGGCAAAAGATGATCACAAAGGTTGCAAATACGGTAAAAAGTCTTTCACTAGTCAGACCAGGACAGAAATAGCATCCTAAGGCAAAACTTACTGAAGCACCAAGCAGACATAAGTAGACCTGTATAACCATTAGTCATTAATCACTTAAAGAAAGAGATTGTATGAGTGAAGTGGAAGCAGCATGCAATGCTGAAGTATGTCAGGATAGCATCTCACAAGAATTCTCAGAATTATCAAAATCCAAGTGAAAAACATAATCATTCTGCATCATGCAATCAATGACATTGAGACGAAATTCAAAAGTTATGGTCTCCTCGATTGTAAAATCAGTATCCCAGTAATTCACTGGGTGAAATAAAACAGCTGTCAATACATTGTTAGAGGAAACACTAAATTGAATAATCAACTGAACTACTCTTCAAATCAAAACAATAAGATCCTTCTGAATTAGAGTTTTTTTAATTTTTATTTAAGTACCAATCGTCTCTGGAAAGAGTTCAGGTTCCAGATTAAAACTTCAGTTTTATTCAAGTTTCATACAAGTGCCACCAATTCTCCTGAGAGCCAAAGCATATCCTTGTGTCATGTAAGCCAAAATCAATTACAACAAGACTTTCATGTATTCAGCAGAAAAATCACAAACACATAGATAAATAGAACAAATACCTGCGCACGCGCGCATATCGACTCACCCAAACACGCACAAAAGAAACCTATCATTTCCTACATTTCTTCTTATAGCTTCATCGCAAACTATTATCCGTCATCTTACCCAATTTTCAATGCAATCAAACCAAACCAAATATTCAAAAAACTCACTACTCAATGCGTTACAGGAGTTGCACACCTGCATTTCCTACTATCCGTCTAGTTTGTCTAAGGAAAATAAAATAAATGAAAAAAAAAACCACTCATCTCGTCGAATTATACGCATTTTACCATCCTGAAACACATCGCCTCTGTCTTCCAAAATTGTCTTCATTTTATCATACAAGAAAAAAGGTTCTGGAACATCAAAAAACGAAAATAAACTTAGAATATATACCTGAACCAGGTGGCGTCGGATGAACGGCGCGACCTCGTCGAAGTTTATCACAGCATGCATGTCCCACTCCCTGTGAAAGTAGTTCCTTGCTGCATTAACTGCACGGCGTCTCAACGCAGAGAACCTCATTATGGAGTGTGGTTGAAAGTTTCGGAGTGATCTCAGAGAACAGGTGAAGACTGAAGAGTGAAAGGCAGGTGGATAGACGAGTATTTTATATGCATATAAAACATATTGCCCTTCTGGCCAATCCTGCATTTATTTACGGTACTCTGAGCGAGGTCCTGTCGTAGTTTCGTGAAGCTTATAGGGGTTCTTTTGGGAATTACAAAGCGTGCAGCTAGGCGGGAACGAGGCGGTTCTGATTTTTCTGATCGATGGACGCCACGTGGAATTAACTAACTAATCAGCCTGTGGGTCCCTTTATATCCATCTTTTTAGTAACAACGCCAAAAACCTCCCTACGCTAAGTATGTATCTTTTTTGGCCATATTTTTTACCTACATTTTAGAATTAAATTTATTACTATGCTCTTAAAAAGCTTAATTTTCTTTTAATTTCGTAATTTATATTTGAATTTTCAATATACTTGTTAATAAAATTTAAAAAAAATTATAATTTTAAGTACCACGTGATAATAAGTTCTAAAAATTTAAAATTATTTCTAACACTCTGCTTTTATTTAATGTGTCAATTTAATTTAATATTTATTTCAAATTTATGACACCGTTATTACAAAATTCAATTATGTTTTATGATATTTAATAAGTATTTAATCATTTTAGTTTTATATTTCATTAATAATTAATTTTATATGACGATTATTAGTTTTTAACTGTTCATTTATATATATATTTTTAAAATGGTTAAATAATTGTCAACTATTCAAGGGCCAAAGTTTATATTATGAAAAACACATTTCATGCTCCCACACGATTTACAGAGTTTGGGCGATGTGTCTGTGTATTGGTTCTAAATATTTTTATAGTTGTGCACATTGAATGATGCACTATTGAAAGTTAATGAGATTTTATTTTAAAATTATACATGTCCCTAGAGAGATAATCATGACTTTAAGACAACGACAAATATCGTAATTCCCCATCAACGTAATTTTCTAATTTCTCAAACTTTATTTAGATATTTCATTAGTTTGTGAATTGTGATAATTTATTGTATTAATATTTTACGTTCGGACATATATGTTTGAGATAGATAATCATAAATCTCACAATATTCTTTCATGTAATGTTTGTATTAAAATAATCACTATTTATGTATGTATATTATTTATTTTTATTTTAATATTTTGTATTTATATTATTTCTATATGATTTGTTAACTTGTATAAATATAATTTATATACACCACAAATTATTTAGTTATTATATTATTATATATGTTGTTTTTTTATATATATATATTGTACATTTAATGTTATATATATAAGGAGAAATAATAGGTTATATAGTTTTTTTTTTTTTTTTTGGTGCCAATTTGACTATAGAGGATTCTGAAGTGCAGTTCTGTCCAATTCGAACTGAAGTCGAATAAATTAGCTGGAAATACGATTTCAGTTTAAAGACTCGCTGCTGGAGATAATGGCTGCGCCAAAGCTCATCGTCTCATCCCCAACGTTACAGTAACTACCTCGTTCTCCGCCATAACCAAATAATACTGAAACCCTAAAATCAAAATCCCAATAATCAATTTCAAGTTACACACAAAAACACACGTTTTAAGCAATGCAATCACCATGCGTAGACGCTTGCAAAACCTACAGCAGTAGCCTCTTCCAAAGAGGCTCTCCCCTGCCGCAATTTCTTGGAAATCAGGTGGATTACCGCTCCAACTCCTCTTTTTCGACCCGTAGGTACAGTTCTTATCCTTGTATTTCGTGCAATTTGAACGAAAAGAGTGATCCCCATGCTGACAACCGAGGAAGACCAAGCCAGAATTTCAGAGTTAATTGTAGTAGGGGTAAAGTGCGGGCGAAGGGGAAGGAGAATGTGTGGAGTATCGACAACGAGATGGTGAAAATTGAGAAGGAGAAGGAGAGGATGAGGAGGCGGAAAAAAAGGGGAGGGAAGAGAGTGACGAATGTGAATAGAAAAGGTGATGGGGTTCTGGTCTCTGGTTCGATGTTGATGGAAGTTGAAACCGTTTTACAGACACAGGTAACATAAGCTAATGTTTGGAAATTCGAGTTCATTCATTTAATCGTAGTTTTTCTGGGGCAATGTTCGAATTCTATACCATGTCTCTGCAACTATAAGCAGTTTGAGTTTGCCTAAAGTATGGGTTCTCAACAATTTGATGAAAAATGAATTGCTCACTTATACTGTAAAAAAGTCCCGCCTGTGTTAGTATTCTGAGAGTTCGATTTCTGTTATGTGAGTTCTGTAAATAGTACTGATACAATTAAACAGACCAAACATCTTCATAATGGTTAGATTCGTTTTCTGAGTGTTTTGTTGTGACTTGTGGAGATAGAGAGAGAAAAACAAAGATAAATAAGTTTGTGCTCGAGATAGTATGTATGTTTGGTTTTTTTTTTTTGGAGATAATTTAAAATAAGTATTATATGTTTAATGTTGTGTTTTGGGAGACAAAAATTACTATTCATTGTCAAATCATGTTTTTTTTGTATATATTTATATATGTGTGTGTGTGTGTAAATATGTATGTATTTATGATAAAACAGTTAAAAATATCTAAATAAGGTGTTTTTGAATGATTGCAAACATTGGGTATGTTTTTGTGCTTTGGTATTCCTATAGAAATTAACTCAGTAAATGACGATTTTTTTAATTTAGTACCAACTTTGCCCGTGTTTTTGTGCTTTGATGTTCGTTTAAGAGTATGTTACTCCATTAGTCAATTCAAGAGGCATGCTGTCGTTCTTGTTCTTCAATTCACAAGAAAGTGGTCATGGTTACAGGAACCAGTTATTCGGCCTGCATGGTATACCTTTACAAGTAGTGTCAGTGGGATATGGAAGGGCGTAGGAGCTGTATATTCTCCAATCACTGCAGAAATGGAGCCAATTGAGACTGGCAGCAGGGATGAAAACTTATTTTGCTG
>NW_011628127.1:0-27417 GCF_000512975.1 Sesamum indicum | reverse complement strand
TGCTATACCTTATCCCATATTGAGGTGTTGCCATCTACTTCTGGGGCTCAAAGTTCTCAAATACGAAGGAAAATAAATTGGGTTACACTGAATCCTTATGGTGAAGCTCAGAAGAATGGAGGTGGTCTTGGAAATAAAAACCGAGATGCATCTTTCGTCAAGGAAACATCTGGCAGAAAATCAACAGGTCACAGTTTGCCAAAAATTGAATCTTTTGACTTTGGAAGAAGTGATGTGATGGAAGAAGATGTTATGGGGATGGAACCTGGTCTTGTTTTCTTTGAGGTAGTGTTCTTAAGTTTATTTATAGCCCCCTGAACTTCTGTATGGGCAGTACGAAACTTAAGTACTCGTAGGGGATAAAATTTAAATTAGATATTATTAGAATGATTATTTCTTGTGATCATGGCTGATGATGTTTGTATTGTATATATCAGCAGGTATTGAGTTTTTATTAAAAGTTTCAACATTGAATTTTCAGGATGGATCTTATTCCAGAGGCCCAGTGGACATTCCAATCGGTGAATTTGACGAGTCTAATTATTACCTGTCCCCAACTTTCAAGTTTGAGCAAGTATGTTTCTCTTTTCCCTGGAGAAGTTTTTATTGTTTTTGTTTAATGCCAACATGTTTTCGATCATGACTGTTACTAACTTATTGGCAACTATTAATCCTAACAGTAACTAATAGATGGAAACTGAATTAAGATTTGCAATCATGTTTAGCATAAAGAAAAAACAACTAATTACTTTTCTGTGTTTCTTGTCTTGAAAATATTCAAGTACTTTACCCTGCAAGGAATTTGATGCTGAAGGTATGAAATCCTTTTACTTTTGTCATAAAATATACTGTCACATGCGAATAATCTACCTTTTCTGGCTGTCTCCATTTTATACTAGCCCTAGGACAGTTCTGTGGGCTTGAAGATTTTTGTTGTGTGCAAATTTTGCTGCTTGCAAATCTCAATGACATCGATGGCCATTTCACTTTAGCCCCTCCTGATCCCCCAGCTACTGTCCTTTACTATATCACATTTTTCTTGAAAGCATATGATTTGATGACAACCGGCATAAAAAACCTAATTACTAACATTTAACTCCTGTTCTTTTCTCATTTTCTCCAGCAACATCTAGTATTAAATTATTGGATATGGAATCGGCATTTCTTTTCAATATTCTTTTTTGTTTTTTCTGTAATCTTCAGTTAGATAAAGTTGTAGTTCATTCCTGCGTCTGTAACAAAGAGGGCTTAATTTTCTTTTTCTGTTTCCTTTTCTAGTGTCTGGTTAAAGGTTGTCACAAAAGACTGCGTGTTGTGCATACAATAGAATTCAGTAATGGGGGTTCCGATATCCAAATAATGAGGGTTGCTGTTTATGAAGAAGAATGGGTGAGCCCAGCCAACATACCTGACTCCAGGTATCAACATACCTGCAAAATATTTAACCTTTTCATGCATTTCAAAAAATCTGTTGAGCTCTATTAGATTCTGATGGATTATTTCACCCCTAAGAATAAGATTCATTGGTTAAAAAACAACCATCGTTTCCATCAAAACATCTACTAATCTGCATCCTGATTTCTGTGATCTGGAAGTTGGTTTAATATTTTTCAAACTCAAACATTCACAATCTGCTTTTATGGATGTTTCATCTTATACAGCCCTGTTCTCTCTCTGGCTCTGAAGCATAACTAACCATTTAAGCACATAATTGATGTTTGCTGCAATAGTGAGTTGGAGCTGGACTTGATGCCATTTTCTCAGAGGAAAAGAGTCCAACCATCAGAGCTGACCGGCTCCTGGAAGGTGTTTGAGGTAAGCGCCACACCGATATATGGTGAAGACATGATAATGGAGGAAAGCAACAGCACACCTTATGTGTACCTCTGCACAGAAACCCTTAAAAAGAGAAGCCTGCCGGAGAATCTTGTTTACTTCGGTGAGGAAGAGATGCTGGACATGCAAGACGTCGCAGTCCTCTGGCTGCCTGGAGGTGTGACTGCCTACGTTGATGTAAACAAGGAAGGCATCCTCTGTATAGGCGTTGGCTGGTACTCGGAGGAGGGAATCAACCTTGTAATGGAAAGGGATTATGGATTAGATGGGAAACTTAAGGAGGTTAGATGGAAATCAGAGATGAAGAGAAGATGGAATAACCCTCCCCCTATGTAAATTCTTTCTCGTTTCCTTGTTTTCCAACCATTCCACGTATGTTTTCAAGAAACGATGGCAAAAATATAGTAAGTTCTCTTGTTTTTGATATACCAAGAGGCAGATAATTTACTTATGCGATGTCATAAAATCTGCATAATTTGTTCCTCCTTTTGAACTCAAGGATGATAGTTAACCACACTCCTGTTTCCCTTCAGGACTTTGATTGCTAGATTGTACTAATCTTGTGGTCAGAACTTATTACGTTGTCTAGAAAACTAAGCAGCTTTTGCTGGGCCTGATTCATAGTGTTAGAAAAAGGAGTACGTCCGTACTGTTTCTATAAACACCAAATAAAAAAAATAATTGGTCCCGTAATATAACACTCTTGATTGTATAAACAGCTCGTGGTCGCGTAAGAGCCTTTTGCGTGGAACCTAACATCTAGAATACCCCCACTAAGCTAGAGGTTTTAGCTTGTGGAAATCTAGTCTAAATTGGTTTGTTAAGAGGTAAGTTAATTATACAGCGACTATAATATATTTACAATATGATTGGTATATAATTTGAAAAAAGTGATCAATTACATAATAAGTGTATTATATTTTTTCTGTGATTGGTTTACTTCGACCAAACTGATTTGAGTAAGAATTTCACAACTCTCAGTTCACGCTTCTTTTTATCTCAATACTCGTATATTTTCTTCACTTTTGATTATATTTAATCAATTTTTATTATTTCATGTCACTTTTGATTATATTTAATCAATTTTTATTATTTCAAACCATGAACGATATAATTTGATACTATTTTTTAAGATTACAAGAAAATATTTGTGCATGTTTGAAATTGTATCACAACTGAGGAAAATCTTGTTTACTGTTTTAGACATTCTTCCAGTGGGTGCCCAATTTTCAAGTCATTGAAAATTTCCTGCTAAGCCAAGTCAATGGAACTTATCCTATCCCACCTTAGCTGCCTAATATTTCTTCCATAATACCTTTCGAAATCCTTTTGATTTTCTATCTTTAACTAATTAATTCCAACTATACCTACTACCAATATATATATACACGACATGCAGAGATCATCCAATTTTTTGTATTTTCTACAGAGATGATTGAGATATTCAATTTAATTGATGGGGGTTTAGGTTAGTTGGTAATTATGGCATTAATTAGTCACCACCTAATTACTTTATTATAATAGCAATCATAAGCTTAGTCAACATGTTTTTGTCTATTGACCAAAATAACATCAAATTGCTCAAGCTCGAGTACTAAACTTATTTTCGTGCTTGTACGATAAAACAATTGACATATTCCTAATATTTGTATTTTAGCAATTTATCTTTGAGTTTTTTGTAGAAAATAATATACATAATAAGATGTTAATATTAAATAATTCTTCTTTCTAATAGTTTTAACTTTTAAATGAGGTGTTAGTTTAATATGGTAACCAAGCCAGACCGATAAAAAATCGTAAGTTTGAATCTTATTATCACCCATTTATAAAAGAGAGATTTTACGCTTGCAGAATTTGCATGTGATGAGATGTGTTTTTTCGTTCTTTTATGTACTCTGACATTAATTAATATTTTATTTTACTTTATTGTTTTCTGTCATGAACTTCTAAATATTACCAAAGTTAAGATCAGAAAATGCTTAAGAAAAATAACATTATTGGAAAGGGAAAAAAAAGCTTAAATAGAATAAAAGAAATCCTAATTAATAATTAACATTATTCCTGCAAATAATTATTACAATGAGATTAATAGATCAAACAGTAAAGAAAGATGGTGATCACATTCACCACAGCGCATGTACTCACAATCAACACTAAAAAATTCAAAAGCACTGCCTCTTGCCTAGCCCATTATTCCCACCACCGCAGCCAAAACCAGTGAAAATCCAACCATCAAACTGTTTCTGCCGCCCAAAATGCTGGCCGCACCACCACCAGCCGGCGGCGGTGGAGAAGACGGAGTAGAAGGTGGTGTCCCTGGAGTTTCTGGAGACCCCGATGGAGGTGATGGACTGGCCCCGCCAGAGGGCGGTGGTGAGCTTCCGTCCGCACTGACGGTGACAGTCAGTTTCATACCTTGAGAGCAGTGGTTAGACCTTGGGCAGATGAAGTACCTAGTGCCGGTAGCGTTCAGGGGGACGGTGGTGGGGCTGGACGGATAGGAATTTATGGGATTCGCACTGCTGCAACTCTGGTAGTCAGCTTCGGTTACTTCATCCACCGTGTGACTGATATCGTAGATGAACACTGATATTGATCATGCATGGTCTATGTGTCAGTTGGGAAAATTCTAATCCAGATCTGGCTTAGTTGGACTTGAACTAATTAATAGCGAATATAATACACTAATCTTGTGATTGATATATAATTTAAAAAAAACGATCAATCATATAATAATGTATCATATTTGCTCTGTAATTTGATTTGATTCCCTTAAATTTAGAGTGGTCATATATACATATAATTACATTAGTACCCCTAAATTACGATTAAATTATAGAAATAATCCATAATATTTAAATACTAATACTTATCAAATATGATATTTTCATCACCACTAATGGTGGTCTATAAATGCAATGAGAGCATCATCGATATGGATACATATGTTTGTGCAAGAAAACATTACAGGCATGGGTTGTTTGTATAATATCATCAAATACTAGGATAAATTATACAATTTAATTATAATCAAGGTATGTAAATATAATTATTCCAAAAAGAAGTTGAACTTACAAAGACTGTCTCCGGTTGCAAAAGTTTGTTCACTAGCCCAATCGTCGTACTTGACGCCAGTGTTCCACCCACGCAAGCCCCCGACGGTGTGCGTGGTGGCGGCGTAGGCCGCCGGAGAGATGAGTAGAAGAAGAACAAAGGCAATGAGTTTGGCCATTTGTTTTGAGCAACTCAAATGTGCAAAGATAGTGAGAGGTGCATAGCACGTAGCTTATATAGACAAAGAGTGGGAGTAATATATATAGTATTCAAAGGGAACAAGTCTACAGTCTTAACTGAAATATTACTGGTTTTGATTTTTACAATATTGTTTCTTTTGTTCTAAACTGAATTATTCTTTTCTGAGTTGTGTTGGGAACTCTCTTGTCTCTTTAATTACATGCCCTATGTACCTAACACCTTACCCATTCTTTTGAATCTCTTAAGGTTGTTGACAATTTATGGGGTTGTGCTCTAAGGTTGTTGCCTCCTACATATATTCAAATTATATATGTTTTGGTGAATCTATAAACTTTTTACGATCATTTATAAAATATTTGAGAGCTTTTAAAATTATAAAAATATTCAATATTAGAAATCAGTTTTGGTCGTATTGAAATGAAATGATGGTTTAGAATATAAAATATTATAAAATCATTTTTGTGAAAAAATAAGTTTTGTGCTTTTATTTTCTTAATTAAATTAACTTCTAGAAAACAAGTGATGAGCCAATTCACCTAATCTTTATTTTAAACTATATATAATATCCACCTAATAGTTTGTTATCTGTTTAATATCAATCGCAAAGAGTGGGTATAATTTCGAGGTTATAGATTTGAGCCTCATCAAATATGGTGTGTTTATTTTACTTTATGTAAATTATTGTAATTTACTTATTATTGTTAGTTATACTGATATATTGGTTGGATAAAAATATTACTCAGTATATCTAAATGAGTTGTTATAATTTATTTACACAGAATATATTTACTTATGTAATACAAATTTCTGATCAATTGTACTAATCATTGATAGTCTGGAAATCAATGATTGCCACGTGTTGACTTTATCAAATAAAATCATATTGGGATCTGTATCACCATCATTATTATTATTATTATTATTATGTAAAAAAAAATAAATCATATTTTAGAAATTTAGAATATGTTTTGGAGTTGGTCAACTTTATGTAATGTTTATTTCATTAGTGGATAGAAAGTGGAACACAACGACTTTGATGGTCAATTTTACACCAAACCTTAACCAAATCTCACTTAAACCAAACTCTCATGTCCCACATCTTAATTTTGTCAAATCATGCTGATGTTGATAACCCCAAACTAACACACCATGCACTTACTTATTTTTTATTTATTTATTTTGTATCGTTATATATAATATACTAATAAAAAAATTAAAAACTGAAAATAAAGCCTCTTTTTTTGTTACTCTAGAAAAATAAAGGGATTATTTATTTGGTAAGTGGTGAACTTTGATGTCCTGGATTTGGAATTCATTAAGGCCCAATATGATTAACTCAGAAATTGGGCCAACCAAAAACTATATTGGGCTCATTCGAGCCCATATGAAGCCCTTGAAAAAGAGCCCTCTCGCCTTGCTCATGAAATTGGGTCTTGCAGGTAAACTATTTTATACTATTTCTTAAGCATTAGGGATTAGAATAATAATATCTATTTAAAAATATTATATTGATAATAAGTCTGAAAAAATTATTTGAGAAATCAGTTATTAGTTTTTTTTATAAATTGATGAAATATAATAAAAAAATTTAAATTTGCACACATTGTATAGTATGTTGCGGTAAGTAGTTATTATTATATACTAATATAAAAAAAAAGGTAAATAGCATTTTGTGACATTGGGACACCAACTCTTTTGTTGTATTGATAATACTTCTAAATTATTTTATTTTTATACTAGCTGTGTGACTTGTTGTTCCCACGTGCATATAATAAATATTTTTCCAAGTTTTAAAATATGTTATAAATAAAAATAAAATAAATAATAACTTAATCAATTACTGTAAATTTTAAAAGTTGAATAAGTTAGTTATTTTATTATAAGGGTATTTTTGACTTCACGAAAAATTAATACGATAATATTATTAATCGTTATTTTGTAAGTATAAAGAGACTTTTCTTTTTATATTGAGTAGCAACAGTGGCACGGGATTCCCGTATACATAAATTTATACAATGTCATGCTATAATTCTCTCAATATTGAAATTGATTACAAAATCAATACACATCTTTAACAATCCAAAGAAAATAATTTATATGAAATAGTTGCTCTTAAAAAAGAAAAAAAACGAGTGTCACGAATGGTTAGTGGATCAAAAATAAAGGTGGAGTAAGTGTACTAAAATAGCGAATGAGCAAAGAAAGAAAACGGGCAAAAAAATGAGTACAGAGAATGTGGTGTGTACGTGGAGGGAGGATATTCCCGGGAAAACGCCAAAACCATTTTGAACAAAACCTGTGGCTGGTTTTCCATGGGGAAAGGTGGTATTGAGACTTTGCAAGATATTGCCTTATCAATGACAAAAACCGCGTTTACGTTTTAGGATATTTTGATGATTCAATCACTTTCCCAAATTGTCACAATGAAAACATTTGAAAAGCTTCGATGTACTTGCACTTGGATCCTTTACAGCGGTATTAGTGAATATATACTAAAAATTACAACCGACTCTCTTATAATTTCAAATACTTTATTATTATTTATTTAACAAATATTCCACCACAACCCGTTGTGAAGTATATTTAGTAGACAATCGTTAATTTCAAAAAATATTTTTAATTATTCAAATATTAAAAATATATATGATTATAACAAATTTCAAAAAAAAAATTTATCATAATTTACCATTAATTGGAAGATGGAGACATTCAATATTCAAAATCTTGAATTTTAAATATTTGTTTGAACTCGATTCTTTAAATATAATGGATTACATCAACATATATTTTTAAAGCCTTTCAAACTCAATTCTGAGAATTGAAAATTTTGAAACTCGATAAATATTCAAATAATATTGAATAATCACAAACATAAATGTCTAACCCAAGTCTGATTTCTAAGAAAGTGCTGAAACTCAACTTCTTACGTGTGATAAATCAAGTGCAATGAAACATCCTTTGACTGTCGGTCTGGAGCTGAACCTCAAATAGGAAATCAGCCTTTGGGGATAAATACAACATAGGCCCCTAAAATTTTGTGAATTTGGGTAAAATATTTCCAAATTATGACATATTTTCCCACAATATCAGGCTTGGGACTCCATACTGTAATGATATTATATACTATACTTTGACGCAAGGCCATTCAACCTGCACAATCAACCTGTTTTCATTCAAGTTTCATAACCGGGTCCCATATTTGCCTGAGATTTCTCACTTTTTCATGTGTAATAAACCTGCAAGTGGGGGGAGGCTGACTTCCTTCTTCTGTCCCAATCCTTCTCCCCATGTAATGAAACAAAAGACAATTACGTATTAGCATGACAAGGATTCACCCAAGTAGCAATGCATCTCAAATTCATTGTAACTGAACAACAAAGACATATTTCCCGTTGTGTAAGACATAAATTTTCCATGATATTAGTAACGTTTCCTGATTATAAGTAACGGGGTGTTTGCTATCATTTTTCACCAACTTGCTACAAACTTGGAGCGTTTTGGGAGTACAAGGAACAGCATAAGGATCAACATGGCAGCAAAGAGAGATACCTCATCAGGTTCATTCACAAGTGCAATGGCGCTTTCAGAAATGGGCCTGAGTGGTGTTCCCAAACGTTACATACTTCCCCAGCCACAACGCCCTGCCATTAACCAGAGACCTCATTGCCCCACGACAGCATTGCCAGTTATAGATCTTTCCTTGTTAGATAACCCTTCTCTTCGACCCCAGGTGATAGAGCAGGTGCGTGAGGCCTGCAAGGAACTTGGAGTTTTTCAGGTACATTAACAATTATGAATATTTGCATGAAAGCAAAGCATGTCTGCAATCAGTTTAACTACGTGGTGGCAATCAAGAAAGAATTTTAGGGTTTTATGTTGGAGTGTAACTTGGGTTTTCAGTGGTGCCACATGATAATATGCATGTTTGTTTTCCTAGATGGCATGCATGGTCAAACATCAACAAATAGAGAGCAAAACTATTAGAGCATAAAGAATAAAATGTGCATCTGAAGCAATTTAGAGAAGTTCATGGAAGCACTTTTGTCTACCAAAGTATCTTTGTGTTAAATTTACCATTTCTTTTTCTCTCTGCATGAGCAATAAACTCGTCAATAGTTTGTACGTAGAGATGCCATGCATGCATTTTAAACACTACGCCTTGAAAACATGCATTAAAGTTTTTCATGTTGCAGGTGATCAACCATGGAATTCAAATTTCATTCACAGATGATGCCCTAGATGTTGCTGAAGAGTTCTTCAATTTGCCAAATGAGAAAAAGATGTGTCTTGCTTCTACTGATGTTCAAGCACCTGTAAGATATGGCACCAGTCTAAATCACCTCAATGATAAGGTTCAGTATTGGAGAGACTTTATCAAACACTACTCTCACCCAATCACAACTTGGATCAACATGTGGCCATCAGAACCATCAAGTTACAAGTAAGCCACTAACACAGTTTGACAGTCCTAAGAAAACTTATTATTAAAAAAACACAAAGTTTCTCTCAGTAATACAGAACTACTTACTGACTGGTTCTGGATTCAACTTAGAACCAGAAAAGTGTAGGTCTTAATATGTTCCACTTCTGCAGGACGAAAATGGGAAACTACGCAAAGGCTGCACACATCTTGCATAAAAAGTTAATGGAAGTAGTGCTTGAGAGCTTAGGTCTGAGACCAGACTACTTACAGAAAGACACTGAGGAAGGCTCACAAGTCATGGCCGTAAATTGTTATCCTGCTTGCCCAGAACCAAATCTAGCACTGGGCCTGCCCCCACACTCAGACTATGGATCATTGACTATCATACTCCAAAATCAACAGGGCCTAGAAATCAAGGACAGCAATGGAGAATGGCAATCTGTGTCGTTGATCAAGGAGGCCCTGGTAGTTCAGCTGGGAGATCAATTGGAGGTGCTAAGCAATGGCCGATACAAAAGTGTTATCCATCGGGCAATCCTTAACTCAATGAAGCAGCGTCTTTCAATTGCTAGCCTTCACAGTATGGCAATAAATAAAAAAGTAATACCAGCTCCAGAACTTGTGGACGAGCAACATCCATTGTCCTACAAAGAAGGCAGCTTTGGAGACTTTTTGCACTTCATTCAAGATAATGACATCCTAGAAGGAAGATACATAGATACATTGAAAAAGAAGCCACAGACAGGGTGTACGAAGAAGACAGCGCACCAAGCACAT
The DNA here is from genome assembly GCF_000512975.1 of Sesamum indicum. Taxonomy (NCBI): domain Eukaryota; kingdom Viridiplantae; phylum Streptophyta; class Magnoliopsida; order Lamiales; family Pedaliaceae; genus Sesamum; species Sesamum indicum. The sequence continues at coordinate 17,126 of NW_011628127.1, read as the reverse complement.
GAGAATGTGATTAGTCATTCTTCTGGATGATCTTGAATTTACTAGTTCCAAAATGCATAAAAACATGCATCACTAAGTATCACAGAAGCTCTAGAAAGTTCTCTGAACGCATGTAACAATATGGAAGCTATATTAAAAATAAATAATTGGCTTTAGTATGGAAACTTGGTCGTGGTTAATCAAGGTTTAGTATTTGGAAGTGAACTCTGGAATACATGGATGCTTTGGTATTATTTGGGTATTTTATACAATTATCCCACAGAATATTTAGCAGCTGTTTGTAGTTACGGTCCACTGCACACAATGATAACTATTTTATGATTTCAAGAATTCCAACAGTTATAAACATGCAGTATTCTTCTTCGATAAAGGCTACAAGCTACCATAAAAAGCTTCAAAACCCTACCATGGTGGGAAAAGTCAAAAGGCTTGTAACCGAATGAATCAGTTAAGATGGAACCTAAAACATGTTTGCTGAGAAACTAAAGCATTAAACAGTGAAAAAGTTCTATTTAGTTATATTTGTGCACTGTTACTTTCAGTTTACGTGAAGATTAAGATGTTCTATGAGTTACAAGAACTTTCATAAGGAGCAAAAATATTCCATTTGCAGGGAAATCACAGAATTTTTTGCAAAACTAATGCTTCTTACATCGATCAAGCACTTCTCTTTGCTGCATGAAGTTAGATCCAATATTAAGCACTGCAGCTCTCCCTGAAATGTATTACACTAATTCTTTTCTAGTTGGTGGTTCAAGAAAAAATCACATCATGACCGACCATATACTTACCAGGTTACGATCATCAATAACAGCTAATCTAATATGTTGACTGCTTAAAGTGACGTCACCATGCATGCATGTATATTGTTGCCTAATATGCTCTAACGGAAGCTTGGTGATTCAGCTTTAGACTATTTACTCAGTAGGTAGAAAGGATTAATCCTACCTAGCTTCCCATCACATCCATTACTTTTCATATAAATGCATATACGGGCATATACAAAATATCATCTTTGTTATTTTGGGTAAGAAAGTACAAAACTAAATTACCGACAGTCTGGAAATTGGGTCTCTTTACAAAGCCACTTGCAGGTCTAGATTTGTGATGTGGCGCCGAACATTATCTTTAGGTTATACGTTGTATGGAATAGGAAAATTAGATCAGCCATAACTTTTTCGTATTCATGCATATACAAGTTGAACAGAAAACGACAAATTTACATGATGAATAATACTCCTTCTGTAACTATAACATCATTCGTTACTCATTATTTCAGCTTGTCCTGCCACACACACGTCCCAAATTGTCGGCTTTAAGGTGTGAAGACATTTCCTAATAATTTGGAGCTATTTCAAAATTTTGACAAATTTTCCATTTTATCTCATGAGAGTGGGGATAAGAAGGATGCAAAAACATAACCTTATTATGGATTTTTCTAGATATATGCATATAGCATCTGGAAACTGAAACCATATAATGTCAGTATAGATCACATATTTCTGAAGCCAAATGTAGTGTATACGCCATTCATAATGGTTGTATCCTGAGTCACACGATCCACATTCAATGTCACAGGCTAGCTACAGCATCGGTATTTCTATTTACCAAATAGTCTAAAGTGATTTTTTTTCTAGCAAACACATAGGAAGTACTAAATCACTAATTCAGTATCACTCAACCTAATTCACAAAGAACGAACATGTAATCGACCAATAAGAACTCCCATGCATAGAATTCAAACTTACAATGTGAAGCTTAATTTCCAAGAATAGACACCGGTTTTACATGCATTCAGTAGCTTTCCATTTTACAGTACATAAATACTCCTATCAAAACAAAGCCATAATCTCTACAAAACTAACATTGTTCAATCCCAACCTTAAAATGCTCTCGCGGACACTTGTCGCCTTCTATGGCGGAGGCGAAGGCCTTAACAGAGGCCGTCTCCTCCGATCCGAGAAGCGCAACGAAAGCGCGTCTTTGTGAAGAAACACTAATTGAGTCTAGGGGCTAAAAAGATCAGCACATACCGAAGGCGAAGCCCTCATCAGCGTCGAGGATGGCGGCTCCACCTGCTCCGGCGACCCTACGCACCAGCTCTCACCTTCTCTACTTTTTACCTCTTTTCCTTCTCTTCTCTATCCTCTCCTCCTCTTTCCTTTCTTTTACAAATTGTAATCCGGGGTACGTCTTTTCATGGGCCTATGGGCCAATTTGTTTCAATATATTGGGCTTACAAATTAGCCCAATTAAAAATTAGGTCCAATTTTCCTTGGCATTTGATTGGATCAGAAAACAACGGCCCATATACTATTACAAATCCAAGCCCAATGTGTGGAATTGGCAATCAAGCTGAAGAATTGGGAGCAGCAAAATAATTAATTTTTTCGAGTTAAGTTTTCTTATTTATGTTAAGTGGATTTTTGGTTAAGTTCATTTATTTAGAAGATCATACAAATTCGAATATTTTATAAGATGTTAAATTTTATTTAAAATATTTGAATAAAATAATATTATAGAATATTAATAATGGTAAATTTATAATTAATTCAAAAAAGTTTGTTAAATCTTAAAAATAAATTAATAATTCTTTACTAGTTTTTAGAATGAATAAATTATAAGTTCCTAACATTTTATGTTTAGAGTATGAGCTCTTTTTCGAAAAAAAATTATCAAATATTTTATAATATCTTGTAAGCTATTATAAGCTCACCAAACTCCCTGTAAGTGTCATTTGAATTTAGGAAAAATTATAATCACCATACTTTGAAATTTGATATAATTACACATAAATCTCCTATGATTTAAGAAATTGTATTAGATACCCCTAATGTTTGTTTAAGTCTAAAATAGTTCAAATCTATCAAATTTGCTGATATTATGAACGAAAATCCTTGATTTACTTATTACTAATTTATTGTAAGTTAAACAAATATTTTTTCTGGCCAATATTACTCTTATAAGTAATAGCAAGTAAATAATAACTCAATCAGTAAATATATTTTATTTATCTATTAATATTAATAAATTCAATTAATATTAACTAATAAAATACAAAGTAATTTTTTGAATTAAAAAGAATTTACATGTCATTATATCAAGCTTTAAAGGAAGAAGATGTGATTTTTCCTTCATATTTATGTACTTTTCTCTTTTCGGAGCTTGCAATTTTCATACGATCAACTGGCCATGAAAGAAAGCTTTTACATGATAGCAACGATTCTTACAGGAAGCTATTGAAATTAGTTGTTGTCGCTAGTTCTAATGTACATATAATAAATAATTTTTTAAATTTAAAAATATGTTATACATAAAAGTAAAATATGTTGATTTGATAGTTAAATTAACGTCAAATTTGAAAAGTTAGATTGATTAATTATTTTATCAATTTAAGAATATTTTTGACATTGCAGCAGCGTCAATCCATTTGTTTTATAGCGCGCTTTTATTTTAAAAAAAAAAATCTAGTATGGATATATATAGTCAATCCTACATTGTAATTTTGGATTTTAATTTTATGGACTCAAGTACATTCTAGACGAGTCATAGACCACTCTCAGGCCATCCAGCTCCGAAATGAATAGATAAACAACCCTCCTAAAATCAGTGTTAACTGAAAGATTAAAAAAATATAATCCACAACTATAATAAACGGACACATTTGTTTCTTCATTTCTAGATTAGAACAATTTAGTCATCTTTAATCAGTAACTTGGATAAATTTAGAATCGTTTTCAATATTCTGAAAGAAAAATAGTATGATTTATACTACACTAGTCTTCAAGAGATGCATCAACTCCTCAATTTAAACCCAAGGAGCTCAACTCCTCCGCCAATCTGAACTTGCGTTCAAAAGTCTCATAATCCTCGACTTGTGTTGGGGTTTATGTAGGAGCCCCTGGTTTGTTTGTTAGTCCCAACTCCAAAGAAATAACAAGCAGAACATTCAAAAATATCCTCCATTGTAAAAAAGGGGAGGGAAAGAAGTAATCTTTAAATGTAAAGCAAACTGAAGAAAGCGCCTCTTCCATATGCAGACAAAACTGAGCATCAAATATGAGGAGTCATAAGTAGTTCATATGCCCTAGAAAAGCTTGAAAACAGAGCACGGCACTGGAAAAATGCTACACGGGGATCACACAGAGGACACTGATATACATTTTAAGCATATGACAGTGATGTACATTTTAAGCATAAACTTTAGGAAGCTTTTAATACAGTAAACTCCATTATTCCAGTTAACTCCTGCCCAACCGGTTAGAACACTGACATAACATGGCAGAAGCAAAACAAGGAAATATCTCACTTCCCACCTAAAGTAGGGAACTGGCCTGGATCTTCAATTGCAGGTGCTTCAGCATTGCCCATTTTACTGCCTCCAGTATAACCTCCTCTAGAACCACGACCACGGCCCCTACCACGACCGCCACGATTGTAGTAGGCCTCACCCTCAGCAGGCTTCAAGAACTCATTGATGCTGACAGACTAAGTCATCCAGAAATAAATATCAAACTTTGCTGCTCCCGTACTGAATCATCCCTCTTAAATGAAATAATCCCTTTTTCGGGGGGGGTTGGGGGGTGATTATGGATATTCATGTAATGTTTATTAGATTCTGCCAATGAAATGGCGCCCTAAGATACCTATAAGAGTATTATATGAAAGACGCCATTGATTGGCAAGCATAAAAAAGTGGAAAAAGCCAATACAGCACTCAGAACGACAAATACACTAGTGGATTCAAGAGGGCCATTGCGTGCATGAATTGTATAGGCCTCGAGATGTCAATAGATATACTAGTCAAATATATATTATATATAAGGTACCTTTTTGGCTCTCTCTTCTTTCTCAGCCAACTCTTTCTTTTTATCCTTATCAGAGCCCTGCAAAACAGAATCACATAGAAAATAAAAGAAATACGTTTCACTTCATTAACTAAAATCAAGAAGCACAGGACAAAGACTAAACAAGCTACGAGTAGCAAGCATAAAGCCCCTTCACTAGAAAGGGCACAAGGACTCACCAATTTGATGAATACATCATCATTAGCCTTCTTGTTTGCAAGTTGTTGCATGGTTTCAAACTCTTTCACATCAACCTTCCTTTCCTCAGTTTTAAGAGCCTGCAGCGCCTTTCTTTTCTCCTCCAGAAGCTTCTCATACTCTTCCAGTGTCATCTCCTGCATTTGAGTGGAAGCCATTGTTTCACAAAGTTTCTCAAAGATACTGATTTTGGTTTAAAATACAATTGCTAGGATCAGATGTCCATTTTTGTCGTCAAAGCAATATGACAGAGCTTTAGTAAGAATCAAGTCAGTCCACTAGCCATTAGCTAGAAAATAGAAATACAAATCAAAACATGCCATACACAACACTCAACCCTGCATCATAAATACAGATAAGGCCACTTCACAAAATCCTCTGACAAAGGGGACAGAAAGCAGTTCAGGTTTAACAATCAATCACAACACTTCTGCACAAAATCATAACTTAATAGCAATGAAAATATCAAATTTCTCAAATGATAACAAATATGTAAGGACCATATGCTCAGGAACCAACTTCAACTAGAATAACCATGTAGAATCAAGCCCTTCACCTTATCCTCAGGTTTCTCTTCAACTTCAGTAGTTGCAGCTTCCTTGTCTCCATCCGCTGGAGGATCCTCATCTCCTGAGGGCTTCTCCACATTCAGAGATTTTTCACCTTCATTAACAACTTCCTCTGTCACTCTACAAACAGTAACGTAATCAGTCAAAGAATAGACTGCAAAGCAAGCATATATGAGACAGATAGGCCATATGCCATCATATTCTTAAAGTCTAATGTCTGAAGGCCACAGGGGAATACTCACTCAGCCAGTTCATCAGTATGCGTTCCCCAGTTCGCTCTGCCAGCTCCTTCTCTTTTCATCTCATTTCTGCGTATATAACGAGTTAATAAAGGGAACCATCCGAAGACATAAATATAAAGACTAAAGGAACAGAAAATATATCATATTCATATGTACCCGCGCCCAGTTCCACTACGACGATCAAATGGCCTACGAAGACGGTCGCGATCACCTTCTCCAACTTCTCCATTGCTGAAGCCACCTCGGCGACCACCACGGAAAGCACCACGAGGTCCACCATATCCACCACGCCTTTCAAAAGGTTTCCCAGCATCAGCCTCATCAGGAGCACCTTGACCAACTTGTATTTCTCTGTTGCCATATGAATTCTCATTGTTGGTTGAGTCTCTAAAGGGCCCACCACGACCACGCCCATATCCACGGCCACCACCACGGCCACCTCGTGCAGATTCAGATTTTGCCTCTCTGACTGTGAACAAGTCAAGAATTGGCAACAATGGAATAATTAGAAAGATCAAGTAGATAATAGAAACAAACAAATGCAATCATAACCTACTTGGTAAAAGTAAAAGCAAATAGACCTATAGAAAACACAGGACAAGACCAGCAAAAATTGGATTGTATACATTTATTAGATATATAGACAGATTAAACAGGTAGTGTCGGAACTCAACAACTTGGGTGGTGCAACATCAGACATATGACACAACTAAAGGATAGCCAACAAACAAGAAATATTGTTTTCATTCCTCAGTAAATAAAGTACAAAAGAAGACTTCTTTTCTGTGCAGATTGTGTAACATGTAGCTGACAAGAGAAAACTAATCTATGCAAACAACGTTGGCAATAGATTCTTATTCATTGGTTGTAAACATTGTATATCCCACTGTCACTTAAATACAGAGCTTAACTTTCCATAAAATTTGAAAAAAATAAAAAATAGTTTCTAGGTTAAAATAATAAATGTATAAATTTATTATGGTGCTGTTTATTCCGCATAGGATCTATTCTACTAGTAACATGACCGCATAATGTTTACCAACCCTAGACATTAATATCTTATGATAAAACTATAAAACTCACTTAGTAAAACGCATTATCTGCGCACTCTAGCAAACTTCTCAGTTAAAGAGATGAAATCATCAATTTCTCGAGGGGGAGAGCTCCCACGGTCGAATATCAGGTAAGTAAAGAGCTTACAGAATAAAGATGCTTCAATAATACAATTGCATTTTACCTGTAGATTAGCGTTCAAAAAGTCCAATATTTCAGTAGTTTTAGCTTGCGTCTATATTTTTTCCCGTTTCCTAACAGAACATTCTTGCTTCACTAAATCGATTAACAACAAATACGCTCTTATACCGTACAGAAGCAAGGAACCAGACAAAACTGGGGAACAATAACCATTGATCCAAAATAAAAAACTTCAGCTTTCCTTAAATATTTTAGGACAGAGAGAAAGAAATAGAGCACTAACCAGCCTGAGATGGGGGAAGAGGCTTGGATGGGAGCTTAGGCTGCGCAGCAACCGACTTATTTTGCGACGGCGGCTGCTTGGCCGCCGCAGGCTTAACCGATGGAGCTTTGGGCTCGTTCTTCTGCTGCTGAGCAGCAATCAACAACGATGGGTCCTCAGCATCATCGTCACCTAGCAAATCAAACGGGTTCAGTGTTGCCATTGTTCCCCGCAGCAGCAAATGCAAAACCCCTCGCTTTCAGATTAGTCACAAATCAACTCTTAGTCCAACTTCGTAATCATTATTAAAGCTAATAAAATTGACAGATCTACGCAGTCGGTGATAACAGAAGAGGAGAAGAGATAGTAGGGTTTACTGAAACCCTAGCCGCAATGCTCAATAGACCGAGAGAGAGTGAAGGAGGGGGGGAGGGTGGTTATCTTTATCCTCACACGTATGAATTCTTGGATTTATGTACAGCATGTTTGTCGTATTATGCATACATAGTTTGTAATATTACGATGTGGGCTGGGCCTTGGGCTTAGTATTTTAGGGTTTGGTATTGGGCTTAAACGAGGTTAGAATGTAATTTATATGTTTATCAGGACCTCTTTTTTCTCTTGTGGGTTGCCCCATTTCATTCACCTGGGGAAGGACTTCATTGATTTCGGGTCCAGCTTCCCATTTTGCAAAGTTCAAAAATGCTTGGTAGGAAACTAGTGATACATAAATCTCATATAGTTCGAAAAGTTTGTATTTAATATTTTAAAATTTATTTTTATTTAATAAATAAATTTTTTATTAATTAAAATTCATCTTGTTGATTAATAAAAAAAATTCGGTAAAATTTCATATTTATCATCGATTGACTTATTACTGAACTTTTACAAATCAAATAAATCTATTTATGATCTGATTATCCTTATATAGCTTCACAAATTAATGAATATGAGAAAATACATATTCACTATTACAAGAATAGTTAAGTTAGAAAAAAAAATTATTCGACCTGCAACAAGTCAGTAAAGTCAAGTAATGAACTGAATGATAAAGGACACCCCCTCATTCAGTTCGGACGAACTGAACGATCGGCGCCTAAAAGCATTCCACTATGATCCTCGAACCGAGTGTATCCTTGAGTTTCGACTACCCTTTCTCCATGATAGCCCTCTCCGTTAGGCCGTGCGAATTTTTGGGGCGTCATTTATAATAGGACAAAAGTAGAGCATAAAAAATGTATTTTTCGAGTAGTGCTCATCATCACGCACTAAGAATGGGATATGTCGTGTGACGTGTTGGACAAATTCGTATTTTCTAACTATAAATACATTTAGTTTTTACTTCACTTAAGAAAATAAATGATTAAAATACATAATACATAATTAGAATATTAAATATGTAATTTAAAAGCCTCGCACATCAATATACTCCTAGCATGGGATGGACTTAGGATAGTATTCAACAAATAAATTAAAAAATACGTATTTGCAAATTTCACTACATTTTACTCCTATTTAGAGAAAATAAATTATTAGTGTATATAATGTAAATTATTAAAGTGTTAAAAATCAAGTTTTCAAATTCTACACATTAACATACCACCAACCTAGGATGCACAGAATATTGTGGTCAACAAATAAACTTAAAACACTCGTACTTTTGATTAAAAATTTCTCTATTTTTTACTTTTCTTTGTGAGCATAAATTAATGAAGTATATAATGTAAAAAATAGAGCATTAAAAATGTGTTTTCAAACTTCGCACATCAACATGCCCATAGTTTGGGATATGCCGAGAGTAATGCTAAACAAACTTATATTTTTTACCCTGCTTAGCAAAGATAAATCTTTTATATATGTAGTGGAGGAGAAGGGTATTTTGGACCATTGCACTACCAAAAAAGCTGGCATAAGGTAAAAAAAAAAGGCCCCTACTCTCATTTCCACCGTGTGTACAGCACCTTCCGTCAGTTTTGGACGGAGAGGGCCTTTTTTGCAGGGTTTCAAAATTTACAGGGTCTTTTGTGGCTATATATTTAACACATGTAAGTTTTGTTCAATTTTAGCATAACATAGGGGGTATTATGCAATTTTCCATATTCTTATCACCAGTTAACTTACAGTCTTGAATTGACTTAGTAAACTCATCAAGATTTTCTTCAATCTTTTTACTAGGAAGAGAAGTTTCAATGTAAAGTTATTCAAATTTATTCCAAAGTTCTTTACCAGAATTTTATTTTCCAACTTTTCTAATTACAGAATCAAACAAATTAAAAATAATAGAGGAGTAGGGATATTCACCATTTTCAAGCTTTTTATCATCATAAACGTTATCAATGTATTTTTCATCAATAACTTTAAAAAATATTGTTGAATTAAAATGCATTTCTTTTTTTGTTGCCATGTTGAAAAATTAGTCTTACTATCAAAATATTGTAAATTATAGACAGCCATATTAACAGAAAAAATAATCACAGAGCACAGGGTAATAAGCAGAAAAAATTGATAGAATATCATATTATAGAGTGCAGAATAATAAAATAAATATCAATAATTTAATAACAGAGAAATGAGGGAGCCTCATTACCCCTCAAACCAGATACCCATCGGCTTCAGGGTGCCCGACCAAGTGAGGGAAATAGCAAGGATTGGTCTTGCTTAGAGAATAATAAGAAGTATTAACAGATTAAGAAATAGATATCACAATTAATATAGAGTTATGGATTAGTAACAGTTTTACCGTTTGAGTGCGATGGAGCCAGAGACTTAACCTAGGCTCTGATACCACTGTTGGGTATACAGTGAATACCAGGCTCCAGCAAAATATTACAAACTCTCGAACTAAATTATAGATATCACTGGGTTTAAAGATCTATAAATTACAACAATAAAGAATCAAAATAATACAGATTAAACATAAAATTAGAGATCTAAAACAATATACAATATAGAACAGGAACAGAGTTAGTATTAAAGCGCGCACGCGAGAGAGAGAGAGAGAAAGAGAGAAAACAACAGTCAGGGATTAGGGTTCGGGTTATGAGAGAAAGTGAAAAAGAGTTAGTATTTAAAGCAGTCGGACCGGGTCAAACCTATTGGAGTATACCGAGTGGGTCACCTAAAGTGGAGTTGGCCTAGTAGTTTAAACCATCCAGTGAGATGGGCCTAGACCATTTCGGTTTGGGCCACACTTTTATTTACAATTTTCACCTTGGACCAAATCCAAGATAATGGATTTTAAAATGGGCTTTCATCAGAACCTGAATATTCAGGAGTCCTGAGAGATACCTGCAAAAATGACAAGAGATAAGACAAAATATGCAGAGAATAATAGTATATAACAAATTGAGTATGTCAAGACAATTTTTTAATTTTTCAATGGGTAGTCACTTAGTGTCCATATCAGCTAGGTTATCTTCAGAACTGATTTTTTCAAGATTGATAATTTCTTTTATGACAAATGTCTCTAATGAAATGAAAAGATTAGATTTTTACACAATTGGATACCTGATAATTGGCAATCAGTGAAAACTGTAAGTGTTTTTATTTAGAAAACTGATTTTTTTTAATAACCCTTCAAGTAAAATAGCTTTTTTAAAAGCTTCAGTTGTAGCAATATATTTAGCTTCAATATTAGAAAGTGGAAAAATGTGTTGAAGTTGTGATTTCCAGGTAATGTATGCTCCACACAAAGTAAACACATAATAGGTAGTTGATTTTCTTACTGTCCCTATCATTTGCATAATTGAAATCCCCATGGCCAACCAATTTTGCACCTTCAAAGTATTTTGAGAATTAATACCAGAACTGATAGAGCCATTCAAATATCTCAAAAGCCATTTAAGAGCTTCCTAATGAGGAAGACCTGGATTTCACATATATCTACTCAAGCAATTAACAGCATATGCCATATCAGGTTTAGTACTAATTAGAAGATACATGATAGAACCAATTGCATTTGAATATGGAATATTTTTCATGTGTTCTTTCTCATAATCTGTTTTTTGGAATTTGAAAACGAGCAGCCAAAGGAATAGAGAAGGTTTTGAGTTTGACATAGAAAAATTTTCAAGCACAGATTTTTTCTTGAATTACCTTTCCATAGTTATTCATTTAGGAAAATCGTAGAATTTTTTCTATCCCTTTCCATAGTTATTCCCAAAATTTTTCTTGAATTACCTAGATTTTTCATTCAAAGTTTTTGCATAAATTCTTTTTTGAAAACATTTAATCATGCTTATGCTAGGATTGACATTCATCATGTCATCCACATAAAGTACAAGAAATAGAGGGACGTGATTATCATATTTAAAGTACAGACAAGGATCATAGGCGCTATTTTGGAATTTTTAAGAATGAATGAAATGATCAAATTTCTTATTCCATTGTCTAGGAGACTGTTTTAATCCATAAAGTGATTTTTCAGTAAGCACACATAATCTGGATTTTTTGTTATTAACAACACCAAAAGGTTGACTCATGTATATTTGTTCATCCAAATTTCGATGCAAGAAAGCAGTTTTTAACACCCATTTGTTTGAGGCCAAGATGTGACGTATATCTACTGTACCAAGTTTGGAGGAAGATGATTGAAATATATACTTTCTTCTGTTTTGGTATAGAAACCGAAAAGAAGATCACAAACGTGAGAATAGATGTTCTGATCAGAATAAAACTCATATGCTCTAAAAAGAGGGAAAGCACAGAATTCTGTAGGTATTTCTCACTTATTCTATAGCATGTGGCCTTTGTTACACGAACTCACTCCTTGTAACTCTCAGTATTTCATATATTTTTGGAGATGAGAAGTTCATGTATATGTGTGGTTTCAAAGGGGAGGACGTTGCCAGTATGGTACAGTGAAGAAAAGAAGGTGGAAAGAATAGAGAAAATTAAGAGGAAATAGACGAAAATTATGCGAAATTAAAATTTCATCTCAACCAGCAACGTGGCATTGCATTTTCTTGGAGAAACCTTCCTTTTACATCTTTCTGACTATGACTTCAAAATTCTAAGGCGCCTAACTTTTAATACCAGAAAAGCTACTTTCTGACTATGACTTCAAAATTCTAAGGCGCCTAACTTTTATTATCAAAAAAGCTAAAATACTAACAAAATATTCTAATTTACAGTAGGCAAGACTCCTCATTTGTCCTCGAGAGCCTCGTATTCAGAATCACTTGAACTCATCAGGTGGATACTGGTACGTACAATTAGGAAAAGCTCTTGTGTTGAGAACTTGAGATCGTTTTCAATAGTGTTAGGTGTTGTACGGAAGGCCATTTCCCTCAAGTATGTCGACTTCCAATTGCAATCTTTCGATCTAATGTCAGCCTGTAAAAATCAAAAAGAAAAGTATGAGAAAAACATGCAATCTCTCTACATACTCGTCCATGAAGGCTGAGGTGTTTAGAGTCTTTATTTGGCTTGCAATATGTGCTTACTTGAATAACCTCATGTTCCTAAGAGTTGTGTGGACGTTCAAAAGATTATTGTAAGCAACTTAAATACTAAACTAAATACACATTGGCTGGCTCAAAGGATGCACCTTGACAACATTTAAAACCAAATGATAACCTATGTAACTACACATTTCTCTCTCACTTTTCGTACTGAATAAGAAGTCCATGTTCCTATTTGTTTCCTCTATGTCAATTTTTTTCTCATATCTGAAAATCAAGTAAAGTTTAATGCCATTGCATTTTCCCTTTGTAAACTTTAAAAACCAAAAGTCCCCCGATTTCTATTATTAAAGCTCTACGTTCTCGCTATTATAATCTAGAAAGAGTGGAAATACAATCTTTTGAGGCCTTAGAGAATACTGCGGATGCAAGTTGGAGAGTTGATGCCTAAATTGGAGAACAATTCTCCACTGATGTTGCAAATTTATTCTCAATTATTCTTGTGTTAAGTTATGTTCCAAGATTTGCCTTTTTAGAAATTTTTCGTTGTCATAAATTTTAAAATTTTGTACAAATTTTACACAACACCATATTTATTCATGTTATTGACAGATGAAGTTTGCAAGTGCCCCACAACAAAGTTTGCTAGAAAATCGTTATTGTACAAACCACAACTTATTTTACTTGTAAACATCAATAATAAAACATCATATACTAAAATATTGAACGGTTGTCTACATGCCAATTTAATTCATTTATTTTTCAAATAGGTGTATATTTATACTGGCAAATGTTAATATAGTTGATAATGTCTCTTGTTAATTAGAGTGTTCAAAAACTTATAAAACATTTAACACAAATGTGACATTTCATCCATTCAATCAAATGAATGATTTTGAAGTACTTTTTACAATTATAAAAGCTATTCATATTTAGTTTCATTACAACAAAAATAATATATAGTTTTTCTTGGAGGTCTAAATATGCAACCATATCATGCACTTAAGGAAAAAGAATTATTACATAGATTTTGTACTTAATTATTTATATATTTATAGATACAGATATATAGAGATTTTTTAAAAAAAATTAAATAAATTGTAATCTCTTGCTGATTTGAAAACAAAAGAGTTGATGGTGGAAGAACATTTTTTCATACTAGCAATTGGACAAAATTCATGCATATGCAAGTAGAAAGCTTGTAGTAAATTCACTATTTTAAAAAACAAAAGCATTTGATAAGACAAAACAAAAGAGTTGATGGTGGAAGAACATTTTTTCATACTAGCAATTGGACAAAATTTATGCATATGCAAGTAGAAAGCTTGTAGAAAATTCACTATTTTAAAAAACAAAAGCATTTGATAAGACAAAACAAATTTGTGAAATATAGACTATAGTTAATTCCTTAAATGCAAATCATATGATTTCTCATGTATGAGACTATTATAGTTACCAAAATTCTATGTTCTTTAAAATCGTTTCACAATTTTCCAAATTATATAATATTGACAAAGACGTACTTGGCATGTAGACAACCATCCTATATTTTGATATAGTGTTCCATTATCAAAGTTCACAAATAAGACAGTACATGATTGAACAATAAAGATTTTCCAACAAAATTTTATGTGATACACCTGCAAAGTCGAAGATGTCAACAACATGAATAAACATGATGCAATGGTAAATAAATGACATCAAAAAACTCCAACGCAAGCCCATGAACAAAACCCAACACAACGAATAAACCAAGATAAATTTACAAAAACAAATGGAGGTTCGTTCTTCAATTTAACACTCAACTCTACACTTGCATTCTCGTATTCTAATATGCCCCAAAAATTGCAATTCCTATCTCTTCCAAATTACAACAATGATAACGTTGAGTTTTTCACAGAAACCAGACAGAGCTTTAGGTTTCGAAGTTTACAAAGTATAAAAGCAATGGTTTCACCTTTATCTCGACTTTCAAATATGGCAAAGAAATTGACAGAGAAGAATGAATAGAAAACATGACTTACCTTTCAGTTAGAAAAATAGAAAGAGAAACATATAGCCACACCGGCCACCATTAAGCTCTAAATATTGTCAAAATACATACTTTTTGTAGCCATGTGTGTTTCAGTTTAGTATTTAAATTTCCTACTCAATCCTTTGATTCCCACACAATTCTTAAGAATATGAGATTACTTCAGTTCGCACAAAATTGACAAACCAAGTTTAGACTCCAACCCCCAGCCTTCTAATAAACGAGCGTAGATCACCTATACTCACTCACATGCTTCACTTATACAATCGAATGAATGCATGTTACACATAGTACCGAAAAACAATTTCTCATGTAAGTTGATAGCCTTTTGTTGCATGCTATATGTGTCATGACTCGCCGAAAAAAAAAAAAGAATAGATATTGCCTTCATATCATATAGTATGCATTAAGATAGAATTGTAAAGAAACTGAGATTTGACAGTGTCCGCCTGTGACTGAAATCATTACTCATAGCATTCTCCAGTCGAAAGGCATAAACAACATGGCAAAAGTACTTCACGATCAAGAAACGTGTCTAGATGCACTTAAAAAAGTATGCTTTGTTGGCCCGTCAATTCGGCCAGATTTTTAAACTCAAACTGAAAGACAGCATACAGATGGCAAATGGCCCTTACAGTCTAATATATATACACACACATACAAAGTTAGGAGATGGGCTGAAACTGATGGTAACAAGGATAATAGTAGGAAATAAAAACTTACTTATGGCTCAGAAAGTGACACATATGTTGATTAAAGTCAAGCTGTCACTACATGAGTTCCCATTACCTTCGAGTAGTTGTAAGACCATCACCATGGTATAATTAACAAACTCAACATATATAGACAATGGTTGTTTGATTTTTGCTTTAAGTAGTTGAAGATAAAACTCCCCGAACTTGGGTTTGCAGTTTGCTGTGAGTTTTCGAACTTTAGAAAAGAAACATTAAAAGTAAACATCTTGCAACAAAGAGTCGGAAATTATCGAATTTCAAGAAGTGCAGATTTCTTTCTATGAAAAATCAACATCTAATATTCGATCGACAGACGAGAGCTTTTCCGTTATTTTTTTACCATAGTACGTGCCCAGTGAAAACAGAGAACGAAATAATATTACTTAGGTTCAATGTTAGGCAAACAGATTTTCTATCTAAATTACCAATCAAACAAATTAAGCACATTCATAACATAATTTCTCCAATACTACCAATAAAAATTGCTCTTCAAGATTATAAGAAGAAAAACAAAAGAAGAAACTACAGAATCATTATTTGTGGCAGTTGTGCAGCTACTAGTTGTTATCAGATTAGGTGATGCAAAGTGATGTTTCTCTTACCTTTAATGTTTTAGATGGCCATAAGTGGATAATGGTGCTAATCGGCTTCCCAGCAATGTCCCATGAGGAGAAAGTTTCTGCATCCTGTGAACATTATCAGGCGCTCTAATGCAGCAAATCCGAAGAGAAATCATGATTGTCCATCGTTCTCCAAAACAAGGGAATCCTCAACTAATTCAAACTCAAACAGTCTGCTGATTCTGTAAAAATTAGCCTTGGACATAGAAAGAAATTGTTGCACCATTTACAATCGCAAAGATAAACATGGAACCATTAAAGACCAGCAGTTATATTTTGTTAAAACTTCTATTCTTTCCCATCCCAATCGTGGGAAGATCAACCAAACACCAAGATTACAAACCAATACATGGCCTTGCCACCAGTTTAAAAAAAGAACACAATCACCAAATATTCATATAAGAGCTAGAAGCATTAGGCATCAATAAGAGAGAAGGCTAGCAAACATGTCAATGTAATCAAGTACATAGAAAACAAGAACTCGATGACCATGAAAATACAGGTGGAGGACTGAAATTCTTCAACCATAAAATCATTTCGAGAGCTATATATAATCTAACAAATTTGCCTAGAGCCAACTTCATCCACAATCAATGGCAGTCGGCCCATAGAACATGGTTTTAGTGCTAGCCTAACCATTGATTAGCATTAAGGATAAGTGAACTTGGCAAAACGTCACATACATGACTGCAAGAACAAGTGCAAAATGTACAATTCAATTGTAAATTGCCTTTCAGATTTCACACATTATGAATCAGATACATGTAGTGGGTGATTTAGCATGTCAATAAATCATTATGTTGTTAACAACTGAAGTCTGCAAAAATTTGAACAGCGAATGCCTTCTGTTGAGCTAAACAAACTTTATCTTCCTTAAGGAGTTCTGTTGAGCTAAACAAACTTTATCTTCCTTAAGGAGTAAAACAACCTAAAAGGCAGTCCTACGCCAAAAACTAATGTTGCTTCTTACGTGACAAATTTAACTTTAGATAAATAAAAATAAACAATAAAGAAACCAATTCAAAA
>NW_011628126.1:90651-100862 GCF_000512975.1 Sesamum indicum | reverse complement strand
TTTGCTAAGCATAATAATAACTACAAGTTAGTATAAAAGGGAAACAAACTGGCTTTAATAAAACCGTGCAACACAGCTAAATTTTGAACGTTCTCAGAATTTGACGAAACCTGTCCCAAACGTTGGTCTAGACAAAAGAGTTTTTTTGTTAATTTTTCTAAGCGTAATAATAACTACTAGTTAGTATAAAAGAGAAACAAACTTATTTTAATAAAACCGTGCAAAACAGCTAACTTTTGAACGTTCTCAGAATTCAACGAAACTTGACCCAATCACAGGTCTAGACCCATCCATTTGTGTTGTAAATTTGCTAAGCGTAATAATAACTACAAGTTAGTATAAAAGCGAAACAAACTTGCTTTAATAAAACCGTGCAAAACAGCTAAATTTTGGACGTTTTCAAAATTTTACGAAACTTGACCCAAACGTAGATCTAGACCCAAGCATTTGTGTTATACATTTGCTAAGTGTAATAATAACTACAAGTTAGTATAAAAGGAAAACATACTTGCTTTAATAAAACCGTGCAAAACAAATAAATTTTGATGCTTTACACTTAATTGACGATGCAGATGATATAGCACGGGGTCCTAACCAAAGCAGCCCCATACTTGGTGATCCATGTTGAACACAGCTATATGGAATGTTCGTGGCCTGAATAAAAGAGACCATCAGCTAGCAGTGCAGGACATCGTTACTGAGTTCAGGTTACAACTTTTTGGTCTTCTTGAAACCCGTGTTCGTATTAATAATGTAGCAGCTATTCAATCATTCTTATTACCTAATTGGAAATGGTTTGTGGATTATGGAATGGTTGGTAATCGGATTTGGATTGCGTGGGATGATAATTTTATTGATGTTGATGTCGTTGAATGTGGTACACAATTCATCCACTGCCTTGTTTATATACGGTTAATACGTGAGTCAATTGCCATCATTATGATTTATGGAGCTACGGAGGTGGCAGATAGGAGGGAGTTATGGGGTTCCCTAGAGACTATTGCCTTGCAGACTGGTGATATCCCTTGGCTTATTGGAGGGGATTTCAATGCGGTACGAGACATTAGTGAAATATGTGGAGCATCGGGAGATGTTCGAATGGCAATGGAAGAGTTTAATGACTGCATTCAGAATGCAGGTCTACTACCATTACCCATGCAGGGAGAATGGTACACGTGGCATAACTATAGTGCAAGTCCACGGAATCTTTGGAAAAGGTTGGATCGAATGATGATTAATGATAGATGGATGGCTCGATTCCCAACATCTTTTTACACTAGCCTCACTCCACGTACTTCAGATCACTCACCGCTGGTGCTATACGGGGATAGCCAACAATAATATGGAGGTATGTTTCGATTCGACAATTATCTCACCCTATCACCAGAGTTTATTCCCAGTGTGCAGCAGGTTTGGCAACATAACATTATTGGGGCGCCTATGTATGCGGTAACGAGGAAACTCAAAGCACCTAAACCGGTGTTTAGAGAGCAGAGGAGGAATAAAGGAGACTTATCACATAATGTCCAGCTGGCAAAAGGGTTTCTTGAGATGGCGCAATTACTTGTCAGTTCAAACAGGCAGGATGAATTATTATTATAGTTGGAACATTGTTGCCGATTCATACTGGCTAAAGCAGCCAAACTTGAACAAAGTATGCTCCAACAACGAGCAAAAATGCAGTGGATGAAGGGGGGTGACCAGTGCTCCCGGGTATTCTTTCGTAAGATCGCTCAACGGAGGTCGGCGCGAAGAATCTTACAAATTAATGATGATCATGGAGCCACTCACACAGAACCACAAGAGGTAGTCAATGAATTTGTCATGTAGTATCAAAACTTGCTTGGTGGGGAACAAAGGAAAGACGTGATTGATCTACGATTCCTTCGACCGTGGGTTAGACACCTATTGAGTGAAGAGGATGTTAACTCTTTGAGCGGATGTTAAGCAAGCAGTTTTTGACATTACTGAGGATAAGGCACCGGGGCCGGACGGGTATTCATCGGGCTTTTTCAAAGCTGCATGGCCTATAGTGGGGCAGGAAGTGACTTCGGCAGTTCTGGATTTCTTTAATACGGGACGACTTCTGAAGCAGATAAATACTACACTTCTGGCGCTTATTCCCAAGGTACATACACCTATGACCGTTGGTGATTTTCGTCCTATATCTTGCTGTAATGTGTTATATAAAATTATTGCCAAACTCCTTGTTCAATGGCTGAGTGTGATATTAGACAAACTAATTAGTCCATGCCAAGCGGCATTTGTGCCCGGACGAAGCATTGGAGACAATATTATATTGGCACAGGAGCTATTTACAGGATACAACCAGGCCCGTCTACCACCCCGGTGTGCTTTGAAAGTGGACATTCGAAAGACATATGACACGGTGGAGTGGGATTTTATGATTGCGTAATGGAGTTATTTGGGTTCCCCCCTAATTTCGTGAAGTGGATTGAGATGTGTGTCACTACAACTTCATTTTCTGTTGGGCTGAATGGGAAACCTCATGGTTTCTTTAAGGGGGCCAGAGGGCTTCGACAGGGAGATCCTCTTTCGCCATACTTGTTCGTGCTTGTAATGGAAGTACTACACTTGAGTTTCCTACAGTTGATTGATCAGGATGAACTATTTTCCTTCCACTGGAAATGTGATCCATCCAGAGTTTTTCAGTTGGGTTTTGCTGATGATTTGTTGTTATTCTGTCATGCTAATATGGACTCTATTGGAGTCTTTAAAACAGGATTGGATCGATTTGCTGTATGGTCGGGGCTCAGACTAAACGTGCAGAAAAGCCATCTTATTATCTCACGTTCAGCCCAAGGACTTCGCGATGAGATGCTGACAGCACTCGAGTTTCAGGAGGGTGTCCTCCCGATGAGGTACTTGGGACTACCTCTCTTGTCCTTTCGCTTAACAATTGCTGATTGTCGCCCATTATTGATGAAAATTGATAAACGTATTGCTGGTTGGGAGGGTATTGCATTGTCATATGCTGGTAGAGTACAAATTATTAAATCTGTACTCATGGCGTTGAGTTTATACTGGGCTTCAGCGTTCATACTGCCAAAGAAAGTTACCAATGAAATTGAGAAGAGGCTGAGAACTTTCTTGTGGAAAGGGACATCAACAAGTGGATATGCCAAGGTTGCCTGGAAAGACCTGTGCCGGCCGAAGGAGGAAGGAGGCCTAGGATTCAAGGACATCACTCTCTTGAATCGTGCATTAATGGCTAAGAAACTATGTGATATCATCAGGTGCGATAGAACCTCGATATGGGTTACATGGCTCTACCAGGGTCGATTACGAGATACTTCCATCTGGACGATTAGAGAGCAAGGAGGATCATGGGGATGGCGGAAACTCCTCCGTTTACGGATCTTCCTCCGATCTATGGTGGATTATAAAATAGGAGATGGGAGAAGATTCTACCTTTGGCAGGACCCATGGCATCATCTAGGACCTCTTCGTGATACATTCCCACGTGGACCGAGGTTACTTAGATTGGAGGAGTCAACAAAACTCTGTACGGTGATCAGTGGAGGAGAGTGGCAGTGGCCCCCTATCACAGATTTTGAGTGTTTGGAAATCACACATACACTACCCACAATCTATGGAGGAGAGGACCACATTACTTGGAGGTTCGACCATGGGATTCCTACTACTCAAACTCTTTATAGGCTTTTTGATCCGCCTGGACCGAAAGTAGACTGGTACTCGCTACTTTCGGGATCACTCAAGATTCCACGTCACTTATTCATCCTCTGGCTTGCTATCCTTGGAAAGTTGGCTACGACGGATAAACCATGGCTAGTCCACCTCGGCCCGTGCATTTTATGCAACGACGGAGCGACGGAGACACACGACCACTTATTTTTCCAATGCAGATTTAGTCGTCAGTGTATAACAGAAATTCAGAAAATAATACGATTCTCGTGGCCCAATAGAGACTGGATGACGGATATTATATGGGCGTCCCGGAGATGGAGAGGTCAGCACATTATTAATATGTCGTACCGAGCACTATTAGCATCATGTGTTTACCACATTTGGAAGGAGAGAAATTTGAGACGATTTGAGCAAACTGAAAGGACTCCCAGCACCATGGCAGTAGTTATTATTGAGGATATCAAGCAGCGAATACATAGCATTACATTACCTAGTTCAGTCAGTACACGATCTTTATTTAGACTTTGGCGTATCCCTTGGCCTGTTGAGGGAGACACCAACTGATGACTTCCATGTTGTACTGTACTACAATATTATTAATGAAACTTACATTTATCCAAAAAAAAAAAATAAATAAATTTTGAACGTTCTCAGAATTCGACGAAACCTGTCCCAAACGTTGGTCTAGACCCAAGCATTTGTGTGGTAAATTTCCTAAGCGTAATAAAAACTACAAGTTAGTATAAAAGGGAAACAAACTTCTTTTAATAAGATTGTGCAAAACAGCTAAATTTTGAACGTTCTCAGAATTCGACGAAACTTGACCCAAACGTTGGTCTAGACCCAAGCATTTGTGTTGTTAATTTGCTAAGCGTAATAATAACTACAAGTTAGAATAATAGGGAAACAAACTTGTTTTAATAAAACCGTGCAAAACAGCTAAATTTTGAGCAGTCTCAGAATTCGACGAAACTTGACCCAAACGTAGGTCTAGACCCAAGAGTTTGTGTGTTAAATTTCTAAGCGTAATAATAACTACAAGTTAGTATAGAAGGGAAACAAACTTGTTTTAATTGAACGTTCTCAGAATTCGACGAAACTTGACCCAAACGTAGGTCTAGACCCAAGAGTTTGTGTGTTAAATTTCTAAGCGTAATAATAACTACAAGTTAGTATAGAAGGGAAACAAACTTGTTTTAATAAAACCGTGCAAAACAGCTAACTTTTGAACGTTCTCAGAATTCAACGAAACTTGACCCAATCGCAGGTCTAAATCCATCCATTTGTGTTCTAAATTTGCTAAGCGTAATAATAACTACAAGTTAATATAAAAGCGAAACAAACTTGCTTTAATAAAACCGTGCAAAATAGGTAAATTTTGAACGTTTTCAGAATTCGACGAAACTTGACCCAAACGTTGGTTTAGACCCAAGCATTTGTGTTGTAAATTTGCTAAGCGTAATAATAACTACAAGTTAGCATAAAAGGAAAACAAACTTGCTTTAATAAAACCGTGCAAAACAGCTAAATTTTGAACGTTCTCAGAATTCGACGAAACATGTCCCAAACGTTGGTCTAGACCCAAGCATTAGTTTGGTTAATTTTCTAAGCGTAATAATAACTACAAGTTAGAATAAAAGAGAAACAAACTTATTTTAATAAAACCGTGGAAAACAGTTAACTTTTAAACTTTCACAGAATTCAACGAAACTTGACCCAATAGGTCTAGACCCAAGAATATGTGCGGTAATTTACGAAGCGTAATAACACCTACAAGTTAGTATAAAATGGAAACAAACTTGTTTTAATAAAACCGTGCAAAACAGCTAAATTTTGAGCATTTTCAGAATTCGACGAAACTTGACCCAAACGTATGTCTAGACCCAAGAATTTGTGTTAAATTTCTAAGCGTAATAATAACTACAAGTTAGTATAAAAGGGAAACAAACTTGCTTCAATAAAAACGTGCAAAATAGCTAAATTTTGAACATTCTTAGAATTCGACGAAACTTGACCCAAACGTTGGTCTAGACCCAAGCATTTGTATTGTAATGTTTGCAAAGCGTAATAATAATTACAAGTTAGTTTAAAAGGGAAACAAACTTTGTTTAATAACACCGTGCAAAACAGCTAAATTTTGAACGTTCGTAGAATTCGACGAAACTTGAACCAAGCGTTGGTCTAGACCCAAGCATTTGTGTTGTAAATTTGCTAAGCGTAATAATAACTACAAGTTAGTATAAAAGGGAAACAAACTTGTTTTAATAAAACCGTGCAAAACAGTTAACTTTTGAACGTTCACAGAATTCAACGAAACTTGACCCAATCGTAGGTGTAGGCCCACGAATATGTGTGGTAAATTTCCGAATCGTAATAATACCTATAAGTTAGTATAAAATGGAAACAGACTTGTTTTAATAAAACCGTGTAAAACAGCTAAATTTTGAGCATTCTCAGAATTCGATCAGAATTCGACGAAACTTGACCCAAACGTATGTCTACACCCAAGAATTTGTGTGTTAATTTTTTTTTTTTGAAGTGTAATTTTCATTAAAAATAAAAGAGAGAAGTATAGTACAACAATGTCCCTCATTAGGCGTTTCCCTCGACAGGCCAAGGGATACGCCACAGTCTATACAAGGCACATGTGCTAATAGAGCTAGGTAGCTTAATATTGAGTATACGTCGCCGAACATCTTCTACTATTAAGTTGGCCACTACACTCGGTGGCCTCTCCTCGTGTTCAAACCGTCTCAGGTTTCTCTCCCTCCAAATATGGTAAACACAAGATCCTAGCAGGCATCGGTAGGACATATTGATGATGTGCTTCCCACGCCATTTTCTTGCACCCCATTCAACATCTCTGACCCAGTCCCTATTAGGCCACTGGAATCATACAATGCGCCGAATACTACTGAGGCATCTTCTACTGAATCTGCAGTGGAAAAACAAGTGGTTATGTGACTCCACCATGTCTTCATTGCACAGCTCCCAAGATGGGAAAGTCATGGTTTATCTGTCGTTGCTAGCTTCTCCAGGATAGCTAGCCAAAGGATAAACAAATGTCGCGGGATCTTCAAAGAACCCGAAAGTAGTGAAATCCAGCCTACTTTCGGTCCTGCTGGTATCATAGCCCGATAGAACTCCTGGGTAGTGGGTTTCCCACTCGAACCCTTCCATATAATACGATCTGTACCCCCATGGATTCGAGGCAGCACGTGTGTAATCTCCGCATATTCCATGTCCGTAATCAATGGCCAGTGCCAATGGCCCTCATAGATAACCGAGCTCAACTTGGTAGACTCATGCAATCCCAGACTGTTGGGTCCCCGCGGAAATCTGTCGAAGAGGGGCCCAAGGTGATGCCAGGGATCCTTCCATAAGAAAAATTCATTCCCATTGCCAATACACACAAATTCTTGGGTGTAGACATACGTTTGGGTCAAGTTTCGTCGAATTCTGATCGAATTCTGAGAATTCTGAGAATTTGTGTGTTAAATTTCCTAAGCGTAATAAGAACTACAAGTCAGTATAAAATGAAAACAAACTTGCTTTAATAAAACCGTACAGAATAGCTAAATTTTGAACGTACTCAAAATTTTACGAAACTTGACCCAAACGTAGATCTAGACCCATGCATTTGTGTTATACATTTGCTAAGCGTAATAATAACTACAAGTTAGTATAAAAGGAAAACAAACTTGCTTTAATAAAACCGTGCAAAACAGCTAAATTTTGAACGTTCTCAGAATTCGACGAAACCTGTCCCAAACGTTGGTCTAGACCAAAGAGTTTGTGTGTTAAATTTTTCTAAGCGTAATAATAACTACAAGTTAGTATAAAAGAGAAACAAACTTATTTTAATAAAACCGTGCAAAACAGCTAACTTTTGAACGTTCTCAGAATTCAACGAAACTTGACCCAATCGCAGGTCTAGACCCATCCATTTGTGTTGTAAATTTGCTAAGCGTAATAATAAGTACAAGTTAGTATAAAATGGAAACAAACTTGCTTTAATAAAACCGTGCAAAACAGCAAAATTTTGAATGTTTTCAGAATTCGACGAAACATGACCCAAACTTATGTCTAGACCAAGAATTTGTGGGTTAACTTTCTAAGCGTAATAATAACTACAAGTTAGTATAAAAGGGAAACAAAGTTGTCTCAATAAAACCGTGCAAAACAACTAACTTTTAAACGTTCTTAGAATTCGACGAAACTTGACCCAATCGCAGGTCTAGACCCATCCATTTGTGTTGTAAATTTGCTAAGCGTAATGATAACTACAAGTTAGAATAAAAGGGAAACAAACTTGCTTTCATAAAACCGTGCAAACTAAATTTTAAACGTTTTCAGAATTCGACGAAACTTGACCCAAACATTGGTCTAGACCCAAGCATTTGTGTTGTAAATTTGCTAAGTGTAATAATAATTACAAGTTAGTTTAAAAAGGAAACAAACTTTCTTTAATAAAATCGTGCAAAACAGCTAAATTTTCAGCGTTTTCAGAATTCGACGAAACGTGACCCAACCGTTGGTCTAGACCCAAGCATTTGTGTTGTAAATTTGCTAAGCGTAATAATAACTACAAGTTAGCATAAAATGAAAACAAACATGCTTTAATAAAATCGTACAAAACAACTAACTTTTGAACATTCTCAGAATTCGACGAAACTTGATCCAATCGCAGGTCTAGACCCATCCATTTGTGTTGTAAATTTGCTAAGCGTAATAATAACTACAAGTTAGTATAAAAGGGAAACAAACTTGCTTCAATAAAACCGTGCAAAATAGCTAAATTTTGAACGTTCTCAGAATTCGACGAAACCTGTCCCAAACGTTGCTCTAGACCCAGGCATTAGTGTGGTAAATTTTCAGAATTCGATGAAACTTGACCCAAACGTATGTCTAGACCCAAGAATTTCTGTGTAAATTTCTAAGCGTAATAAGAACTACAAGTTAGTATAAAAGAAAACAAACTTGCTTTAATAAAACCGTGCAGAACAGCTAAATTTTGAACATTATCAAAATTTTATGAAACTTGACCCAAACGTAGATCTAGACCCAAGCATTTGTGTTATACATTTGCTAAGCGATCTAGACCCAAGCATTTGTGTTATACATTTGCTAAGCGTAATAATAACTACAAGTTAGTATAAAAGGAAATCAAACTTGCTTTAATAAAACCGTGCAAAACAGCTAAATTTTGAAAGTTCTCAGAATTCAACGAAACCTATCCCAAACGTTGGTCTAGACCCATGCATTAGTGTGGTAAATATTCTGAGCGCGTAATAATAACTACAAGTTAGTATAAAAGAGAAAGAAACTTGTTTTAATAAAACCGTGCAAAACAGTTAACTTCTGAACGTTCACAGAATTTAACGAGACTTGACCCAATCGTAGGTCTAGGCCCACGAATATGTGTGGTAAATTTACGAAGCGTAATAATACCTACAAGTTAGTATAAAATGGAAACAGACTTGTTTTAATAAAACCGTGTAAAACAGCTAAGTTTTGAGCATTCTCAGAATTCGACGAAACTTGACCCAAACGTATCTCTAGACCCAAGAATTTGTGTGTTAAATTTCCTAAGCGTAATAAGAACTACAAGTCAGTATAAAATGGAAACAAACTTGCTTTAATAAAACCGTGCAGAATAGCTAAATTTTGAACGTTCTCAAAATTTTACGAAACTTGACCCAAACGTAGATCAAGACCCAAGCATTTGTGTTATACATTTGCTAAGCGTAATTATAACTATAAGTTGGTATAAAAGGGAAACAAACCTGCTTTAATAAAACCGTGCAAAACAGCTAAATATTGAACGTTCTCAGAATTCGACGAAACTTGTCCCAAACGTTGGTCTAGACCAAAGAGTTTGTGTGTTAAATTTTTCTAAGCGTAATAATAACTACAAGTTAGTATAAAAGGGAAACAAAGTTGTTTCAATAAAACCGTGCAAAACAACTAACTTTTAAACGTTCTTAGAATTCGACGAAACTTGACTTAATCGCAGGTCTAGACCCATCCATTTGTGTTGTAAATTTGCTAAGCGTAATGATAACTACAAGTTAGAATAAAAGGGAAGCAAACTTGCTTTCATAAAACCGTGCAAACTAAATTTTGAACGTTTTCAGAATTCGACGAAACTTGACCCAAACATTGGTCTAGACCCAAGCATTTGTGTTGTAAATTTGCTAAGTGTAATAATAATTACAAGTTAGTTTAAAATGGAAACAAACTTTCTTTAATAAAATTGTGCAAAACAGCTAAATTTTCTGCGTTTTCAGAATTCGACGAAACGTGACCCAACCGTTGGTCTAGACCCAAGCATTTGTGTTGTAAATTTGCTAAGCGTAATAATAACTACAAGTTAGCATAAAATGAAAACAAACTTGCTTTAATAAAATCGTACAAAACAACTAACTTTTGAACGTTCTCAGAATTCGACGAAACTTGATCCAATCGCAGGTCTAGACCCATCCATTTGTGTTGTAAATTTGCTAAGCGTAATAATAACTACAAGTTAGTATAAAAGGGAA
>NW_011628126.1:87963-90608 GCF_000512975.1 Sesamum indicum | reverse complement strand
AGAATTCGACGACACTTGACCCAAACGTTGGTCTACACCCAAGCATTTGTATTGTAAATTTGCTAAGCGTAATAATAATTACAAGTTAGTTTAAAAGGGAAACAAACTTTGTTTAATAACACCGTGCAAAACAGCTAAATTTTGAACGTTCTTAGAATTTGACGAAACTTGAACCAAACATTGGTCTAGACCCAAGCATTTGTGTTCTAAATTTGCTAAGCGTAATAATAACTACAAGTTAGTATAAAAGGAAAACAAAACCGTGCAAAACAGCTAAATTTTGAGCATTCTCAGAATTCGACGAAACTGGACCCAAACGTAGGTGTAGACCCAAGAGTTTGCGTGTTAAATTTTCTAAGCGTAATAATAACTACAAGTTAGTATAAAAGGGAAACAAACTCAGCTAACTTTTGAACGTTATTAGAATTCAACGAAACTTGACCCAATCGCAGGTCTAGACCCATCCATTTGTGTTGTAAATTTGCTAAGCGTAATAACAACTACAAGTTAGTATAAAAGCAAAACAAACTTGCTTTAATAAAACCGTGCAAAACAGCAAAATTTTGAATGTTTTCAGAATTCGACGAAACTTGACCAAAAGTTGGTCTAGACCCAATTATTTGTGTTGTAAATTTGCTAAGCATAATAATAACTACAAGTTAGCATAAAAGGAAAACAAACTTGCTTTAATAAAACCGTGCAAAATAGCTAAATTTTGAACGTTCTCAGAATTCGACGAAACCTGTCCCAAACGTTGGTCTAGACCCAGGCATTAGTGTGGTAAATTTTCAGAATTCGATGAAACTTGACCCAAACGTATGTCTAGACCCAAGAATTTCTGTGTAAATTTCTAAGCGTAATAAGAACTACAAGTTAGTATAAAAGGAAACAAACTTGCTTTAATAAAACCGTGCAGAACAGCTAAATTTTGAACATTCTCAAATTTTTACGAAACTTGACCCAAACGTAGATCTAGAACCAAGCATTTGTGTTATACATTTGCTAAGCGTAATAATAACTACAAGTCAGTATAAAAGGAAAACAAACTTGCTTTAATAAAACCGTGCAAAACAACTAAATTTTGAAAGTTCTCAGAATTCGACGAAACCTGTCCCAAACGTTGGTCTAGACCCATGCATTAGTGTGGTAAATATTCTGAGCGCGTAATAATAACTACAAGTTAGTATAAAAGAGAAACAAACTTGTTTTAATAAAACCGTGCAAAACAGTTAACTTCTGAACGTTCACAGAATTTAACGAGACTTGACCCAATCGTAGGTCTAGGCCCACGAATATGTGTGGATGATAACTACAAGTTAGAATAAAAGGGAAGCAAACTTGCTTTCATAAAACCGTGCAAACTAAATTTTGAACGTTTTCAGAATTCGACGAAACTTGACCCAAACGTATCTCTAGACCCAAGAATTTGTGTGTTAAATTTCCTAAGCGTAATAAAAACTACAAGTCAGTATAAAATGGAAACAAACTTGCTTTAATAAAACCGTGCAGAATAGCTAAATTTTGAACGTTCTCAAAATTTTACGAAACTTGACCCAAACATAGATCTAGACTCAAGCATTTGTGTTATACATTTGCTAAGCGTAATTATAACTATAAGTTGGTATAAAAGGGAAACAAACCTGCTTTAATAAAACCGTGCAAAACAGCTAAATTTTGAACGTTCTCAGAATTCGACGAAACCTGTCCCAAACGTTGGTCTAGACCAAAGAGTTTGTGTGTTAAATTTTTCTAAGCGTAATAATAACTACAAGTTAGTATAAAAGAGAAACAAACTTATTTTAATAAAACCGTGCAAAACAGCTAACTTTTGAACGTTCTCAGAATTCGACGAAACTTTACCCAATCGCAGGTCTAGACCCATCCATTTGTGTTGTAAATTTGCTAAGCGTAATAATAAGTACAAGTTAGTATAAAAGGGAAACAAACTTATAACACCGTGCAAAACAGCTAAATTTTGAACGTTCTCAGAATTCGACGAAACCTGTCCCAAACGTTGGTCTAGACCAAAGAGTTTGTGTGTTAAATTTTTCTAAGCGTAATAATAACTACAAGTTAGTATAAAAGAGAAACAAACTTATTTTAATAAAACCGTGCAAAACAGCTAACTTTTGAACGTTCTCAGAATTCGACGAAACTTGACCCAATCGCAGGTCTAGACCCATCCATTTGTGTTGTAAATTTGCTAAGCATAATGATAACTACAAGTTAGAATAAAAGGGAAACAAACTTGCTTTCATAAAACCGTGCAAACTAAATTTTGAACGTTTTCAGAATTCGACGAAACTTGACCCATACATTGGTCTAGACCCAAGCATTTGTGTTGTAAATTTGCTAAGTGTAATAATAATTACAAGTTAGTTTAAAAAGGAAACAAACTTTCTTTAATAAAATCGTGCAAAACAGCTAAATTTTCAGCGTTTTCAGAATTCGACGAAACGTGACCCAACCGTTGGTCTAGACCCAAGCATTTTGTTATAAATTTGCTAAGCGTAATAATAACTACAAGTTAGCATAAAATGAAAACAAACTTGCTTTAATAAAATCGTACAAAACAACTAACTTTTGAACGTTCTCAGAATTCGACGAAACTTGATCCAATCGCAGGTCTAGACCCATCCATTTGT
>NW_011628126.1:78691-87931 GCF_000512975.1 Sesamum indicum | reverse complement strand
AACAAACTTGCTTCAATAAAACCGTGCAAAATAGCTAAATTTTGAACGTTCTGAGAATTCGACGACACTTGACCCAAACGTTGGTCTACACCCAAGCATTTGTATTGTAAATTTGCTAAGCGTAATAATAATTACAAGTTAGTTTAAAAGGGAAACAAACTTTGTTTAATAACACCGTGCAAAACAGCTAAATTTTGAACGTTCTTAGAATTCGACGAAACTTGAACCAAACGTTGGTCTAGACCGAAGCATTTGTGTTCTAAATTTGCTAAGCGTAATAATAACTACAAGTTAGTATAAAAAGGGAAACAAACTTGTTTTAATAAAACCGTGCAAAACAGCTAAATTTTGAGCATTCTCAGAATTCGACGAAACTGGGCCAAAACGTAGGTGTAGACCCAAGAGTTTGCGTGTTCAATTTTCTAAGCGTAATAATAACTACAAGTTAGTATAAAAGGGAAACAAACTCAGCTAACTTTTGAACGTTATTAGAATTCAACGAAACTTGACCCAATCGCAGGTCTAGACCCATCCATTTGTGTTGTAAATTTGCTAAGCGTAATAACAAATACAAGTTAGTATAAAAGCAAAACAAACTTGCTTTAATAAAACCGTGCAAAACAGCAAAATTTTGAATGTTTTCAGAATTCGATGAAACTTGACCCAAAAGTTGGTCTAGACCCAATTATTTGTGTTGTAAATTTGCTAAGCATAATAATAACTACAAGTTAGCATAAAAGGAAAACAAACTTGCTTTAATAAAACCGTGCAAAACAGCTAAATTTTGAACGTTCTCAGAATTCGACGAAACCTGTCCCAAACATTGGTCTAGACCCAGGCATTAGTGTGGTAAATTTTCAGAATTCGATGAAACTTGACCCAAACGTATGTCTAGACCCAAGAATTTCTGTGTAAATTTCTAAGCGTAATAAGAACTACAAGTTAGTATAAAAGGAAACAAACTTGCTTTAATAAAACCGTGCAGAACAGCTAAATTTTGAACATTCTCAAAATTTTACGAAACTTGACCCAAACGTAGATCTAGACCCAAGCATTTGTGTTATACATTTGCTAAGCGTAATAATAACTACAAGTTAGTATAAAAGGAAAACAAACTTGCTTTAATAAAACCGTGCAAAACAGCTAAATTTTGAAAGTTCTCAGAATTCGACGAAACCTGTCCCAAACGTTGGTCTAGACCCATGCATTAGTGTGGTAAATATTCTGAGCGTGTAATAATAACTACAAGTTAGTATAAAAGAGAAACAAACTTGTTTTAATAAAACCGTGCAAAACAGTTAACTTCTGAACGTTCACAGAATTTAACGAGACTTGATCCAATCGTAGGTCTAGGCCCACGAATATGTGTGGTAAATTTCTTTTTTTTTTTTGGGTAAATGTAAATTTCATTAATAAAGAGTAATGGTACAGTACAACATGGGATTATCAATTGGTTTCTCCCTCTACCCAAGGGATACGCCATAATCTATACAATGCTCGTGTACTGACTGACGATGCAAAATCAACGCTAAGAATCCTCTGTCTGACGTCGTTGATGATTAGGATGCTCAATGTGGCCGGTGTCCGCTCAGAATGATCAAATCTCCTCAAGTTCCTCTCCTTCCATATGTGGTAGACACACGCTGCCAGTAGTGTACGGTAAGCTCTATTAATAATGTGCGTACCTCTCCATTTCCGTGTCGCCCATTCAATATCTGTTGCCCAATCTCTATTGGGCCAGTGAAGCGAATCCCTTCTGCGAATCTCATAAAGGCACTGACGACTAAATCTGCATCGGAAGAATAAATGTGGATGAGATTCCGTAGCTCCCTCATCGCACAGTATGCACACCCCCAGGTGAGATAGCCATGATTTGTCTGTGGTAGGTAGTTTGCCAAGGATTGCTAGCCATAAGATGAACGAATGACGAGGAATCTTCAAGGAGCCCAAAAGCAGTGAAGACCATCCTACTTTCGGCTCAGGGTGAGCGAATAATCGGTAGAGGGCCTGAGTAGTAGGTTGCCCTTCGTCACATCTCCACACCACCCGATCCTCTCCTCCGAAAATAAGCGGTAGGTTATGTGTGATCTCCAAACATTCAAAGTCCGTGATGGTAGGCCATTGCCATTCTCCTTCTGAAATCACCGAACTGAGTTTTGCTGATTCTTCAAGTCTAAGATGGCGGGGACCTTGAGGGAATCGCTCGATAAGTGGACCCAAATGATGCCATGGGTCCTGCCAAACAAAGAATCTGTCTCCATTTCCAATCTGGTAATCCACGATAGTGCGAAGGAAAGGACGTAGCCTGAGTATTTTTCGCCATCCCCAAGAACCTCCATGTTCACGGATAGTCCAAATCGATCTCTCACGTAATCGGTCTTGGTAGAGCCACTGAACCCATATGGATGTCCTGTCACACTGGATAACATCACATAATTTCTTGCTCATTAATGCGCGATTCAAGGTGGAGATATCCTTGAACCCAAGTCCCCCCTCATCCATCGGTCGACACACATCTTTCCAGGCTACCTTAGCGTACCCACTAGACGTCGTACCCTTCCATAGGAAAGTCCTCAACCTCTTCTCATCCTCAACCTCTTCTCGATTTCATTGATGACTTTCTTAGGTAATATGAATGCAGAAGCCCAATATAAGCTCAATGCTGAAAGCACAGATTTGATGATTTGTACCCGCCCAGCATATGATAATGAAATCCCTTCCCATCCATTAATACGTGCATCAATTTTTGAGATAAGCGGTTGGCAATCAGAGATGGTCAGCCTAGACGAGATTAAGGGAAGACCCAGGTACCTCATTGGAAGGTGGCCCTCCTGAAAGCCCAAAATATCCAGCATCTGGTCCTTCAAATTTTGAGCCGATCGTGAAATGATTAAGTGACTTTTTTGGACATTCAGCCGAAGGCCCGACAACTCCGCAAACCAGTCCAATCACTCTTTGAAGACTCTGATGGAGTCTAAGTCAGCTTTGCACAGTAAGAGGAGGTCGTCTGCAAATCCCATCTGAAAAACCTTAGAACTCTCACACTTCCAATGATAAGTGAATTGGATGTCATGTTCAATTCGTTGCAAGAATCCCAGATGTAAAGCTTCCATTACAAGCACAAACAGATAAGGAGAAAGTGGGTCTCCCTGTCGTAGTCCTCTCGCTCCAGCAAAGAACCCATGAGGTTTTCCATTGAGCCCAATCGAGAATGATGTCGTGGAAACACACTCCTCAATCCACCTTGTCAACGTAGGTGGAAACCCGAACAACTGCAAAACTGCTAACAGGAAGTCCCACTCCACCGTATCATAGGCCTTCCTGATATCCACTTTAAGTGCGCATCTCGGGGGTAGGCGCATCTGGTTATATCTGGAGAATAATTCCTGGGCTAACATAATGTTGTCCCCAATGCTTCTTCCGGGAATAAAAGCTGTCTGACATGGGCTAACTATCTTGTCCAGTAGCACACTAATTTTTTGGACAAGAAGTTTCGCAATGATCTTGTATAAAACATTGCAGCATGAAATTGGTCTAAAATCATTAACCGACATAGGCGTATGTACCTTTGGGATCAGGGCCAAGATCGTGGAGTTGACCTGCTTCAGAAGTTTTCCGGTAGAAAAGAAATCTAGTACCGCCCTCGTAACTTCTTCCCCAACCACAGGCCAAGCCGCCTTGAAAAATCTTGACGAGTAACCATCAGGTCCCGGTGCCTTGTCATCAGCAATATCGAACACTGCTTGCTTCACATCATCCGCTGAGAGTGGAAGGAGTAGTTGATTAGCTTCCTCATCAGTGATACAGTGCCTTGCCCACGGTCTAAGATAACGAATATCCACTGACAGCCGTCTTCTGGTGCCTCCTAATAGGTTCTGATAGTATGAGACAAACTCATGGGCGATTTCCCCTAGATCCGTGTGTGTGAAACCATTCTCATCATTAATCTGTAAGATTCTCCTCTTTACTCGTCTCTGTGCAATTTTACGAAAGAAAACCCGGGAACATTGGTCTCCGTCTTTCATCCACTGCATTTTGGCTCTCTGCTGCAGCATAATTTGTTCGAGTTTTGCCGCTTTAGCATAAACGACTCGACAACAATGCTCCAGGAGTAGATATAGCTCATTTTGTCTATCAGAGCTCACCAACTGTTGTGCCTCATCAAGAAAACCTTTGGCTAGTTGGACATTCATCGTCAGATCTCCCTTATTTCTCCTTTGTAGTCTAAAGACTGGTTTAAGTGCCTTCAGTTTACGTGTCACAGCATACATAGGAATACCAACAATCTCATGATGCCAAATATTCTGCACATTGTGGATAAACTCAGGCGAGTGGGCAAGATAGTTATCAAATCGAAACGTGCCTCCATTATGTTGTTGTATATCCCCATGTAAAACCAGTGGAGAGTGGTCAGATGTCCGTGGAGTAAGGCTGTGATAATATGCGCTCGGGAACCTTGCCAGCCAGCGGTCATTAATAAGAATCCGATCCAGCCGCTTCCATAAACTCCTCATAGACGTACTGCAATTATGCCACGTGAACCATTCACCTTGCATAGGAAGTGGGATCAGCCCCGCCTCCAGAATACCAGCATTAAATTCTTCGGTGGCCATCCTTATATCTCCTGAGATGCCACATACTTCGTTAAGGTCACGTACTGCATTAAAATCCCCTCCCACCATCCACGGGATGTCAGAGCATTGCTGAGATAGCGTCTCCAGTGCCGTCCATAAATTCCGACGATCAATCACCTCAGATGCCCCATAAACAACAGTGATAATAACAGATTCATTGTCAGCCATATTAGTAACCCGACAGTGAATAAATTGATCTGCCGAGTCTAAGATATGGACATCAACAATATTCTCATCCCAAGCTAGCCAGATGCGATTACCAACAGAAGAATAATCGACAAACCATTTCCAATGTGGAAGTATAAAAGATTGAATATGCATAACATTATTCAAACGAACACGAGTTTCAAAAATGCCTAGGAAGTGTAACCTGTATTCAGAGACCAAGTCCTTCAAAGCGAGCTGATGGTCTCGTTTGTTCAGCCCACGGACATTCCACACAGCGATGTTCAACATGGATCATCGTCCATGGGGCTGCTTGTGTTAGGACCCCCTGAATGCTCACCTGCATCATCAATTAAATGCAAAGCGTCAAAAGCATTATAAATAATAATTGCCTTACCTCTCTCTTCTTGCTTGGAGTGGTTCTGGTCCACATGTCTCTCTCCCGCATCTGCTTTGGGTATATCTTCAACCACTGGTTTCATCGTCTTACGTCCCTTAGTCAGAAGTTGTCTCCCGCATCTGCTTTGGGTATATCTTCAACCACTGGTTTCATCGTCTTACGTCCCTTAGTCAGAAGTTGTGGCTGTGATACATTGACTTTCGGCACATACACTTTTACTGTTGGCTTCGTCGGTTTGCGGGTTTTGTTTAGTGCACATTCCTTGTCCGAATGTCCCAATGACATGCACGCTGTGCACTTTGGCGGGAGCCATTCGTACTCAACGTCAACTTTGCAAGGTGTCTCCCCTCCTTCTTCATCAGGTGCCATGACAATAATATGTTTATGCAACTTTTGTGTGGCATCAATCATCACACATACACGAGCAAAGTCCAGTCTCGTGCATGCTCTTGTAATCGCGTCGGGGTAAAAGGGCTTCCCCACACCACTCGCTACAGTGCTCAATCCTTCTGTCGTCCAAAATTCCATCGGAAGGTGTCGTAATTTAATCCAGACGGGCACTTGTGTATGCTTCAATTTTCTCATGGCCATCCCCGGTTCCCACTTTTGAAGAACTATCGGCTGCCCTTGGAACAACCACGGGCCTCCCTCAATTATCTCCTCCATATCACAAACTGTTTTAAACTGAAAAAAGAAGAATCCGTTTGTGGTCGCTGTCACCTCCCTTAGTGCTGGCCAGACCGAATGTGCAAACTCCTTAAGGTGATGATAATATGGCCGTTTGCCCAAGAAATAGCCAACTGCAGTAGATTTCCAGCGTTTAGACCCATTACGTACCGCATCTAAAGAAGGTCGCACGACAACCTCTCCGTTGTGCATTGTTGGGGCAATGAATGATAAGGTTTTCCGGGTTGAATGATTAAATGCATGCGCTATTTTGTCGTCGATAATTGTATCCGGGTATGCGTGCAACGGGATGTTTCCAACGTACAATCCCGTTGGAACAGGAGCATCATGCATAGCTTGTTTTCTATCCACAGAATTGCTGACATCAGCCCTATTTTTGCATGTGTCTGCGCTGATGTCAGCCCTAGCTTTCCTTGTATCATCGATGATGTCAGCCCTAGATTTGATAGTGTAATTGCTGACATCAGCCCTAGATGCACCTGTGTCATCAGCCCTAGGAGCAGCGATGATGTCAGCCCTAGCATCAGTGATGATGTCAGCCCTAGCAGCAGCGATGATGTCAGCCCTACTAGGGCTGATGTCAGCAGTATGTTCCAAGCAAGCCTCCATGTCACTCACATTCCCTGCCACATCAGCTCCAACGTTGTCCACCGAGGCGTCCATGTCAGCAACATTGCACACGTCATCCTTCGTCGGAATTCCAACGGTCGCCGGCGAGATCTGGTTCTCGTTGCTGCTGTGCAAAGCCGCCGGCGAAGTCTGGTTCACGTTGCTGCTGTGCAAAGCCGCCGACGAAGTCTGGTTCGTGTTGCTGCTATGCAAAGCCACCGGCGAGGTCTGGTTCGCGATACTCAAAGCCGCCGCCGAGATTTGGTTTGGTTTGTTGCTGTGCAAAGCCGCCGGCGGAGGAGGTGTGATTATTCTCCCACGCACAGCCGGTCGACGCTGAAGTGTCGCTGCCATTCCGGTTCCAAGTATCGTCGTCGCCTGTGTTGTACGTCTCCGGCATACCTGTTTCAGCTCGCGAGCAAATGGGTGTTCGTCAACTTTCAAGCTTTCCGCCGGCAACCGCGATTTCTCAATCCCAAATCGAGCCTCCCATCGTCGTTTCAGTTCGTTCAGAGCATCCATTGCCTGTGAGTCGCAATGGTCGATTACCTTGTGTGCGAGCGTGAGGAACTCGTCCAAGTTGAAGTCGCGTGGAGACGAAGACCCATTTCCGCCATTGTTGACGGCGCGAGACCTCAGTTCCAGATCCGGCTGTTCACCGCCCATTTCTTCACCATTTCTCATCACCGACGTTCCTTCCACCTCCACAGACGGTGGGCTGCCATGGGAGACACCTTCGCTCGCCGGATCAGAGGAGGCCGGCTCTTCTTCTTCCATGGCGGGTTCTTCTTCGCGCAGCAACTGTTCATCTTCCTCCCCTCCATCCCCGGCCACCGGACGGCTGTCGGCGTCCTCTCCACCAAAGTCGTCGCCGGCCGGCGTTTCTCCTCCATCGCCGGTCGGAGTTTTCATGGGGAAGACAATAGTGTGTGTTATTGGTGGTGTAGTAGTGTGTGTAGTAGGGAGAGAATTTTTAGTGAGAGAATTTTTGCATTTTGGGTCTAGTTGGTACTGTGTGGTAAATTTCCGAAGCGTAATAATACCTACAAGTTAGTATAAAATGGAAACAGACTTGTTTTAATAAAACCGTGTAAAACAGCTAAGTTTTGAGCATTCTCAGAATTCGACGAAACTTGACCCAAACGTATCTCTAGACCCAAGAATTTGTGTGTTAAATTTCCTAAGCGTAATAAGAACTACAAGTCAGTATAAAATGGAAACAAACTTGCTTTAATAAAACCGTGCAGAATAGCTAAATTTTGAACGTTCTCAAAATTTTACGAAACTTGACCGAAACGTAGATCTAGACCCAAGCATTTGTGTTATACATTTGCTAAGCGTAATTATAACTATAAGTTGGTATAAAAGGGAAAACAAACCTGCTTTAATAAAACCGTGCAAAACAGCTAAATTTTGAACGTTCTCAGAATTCGACGAAACCTGTCCCAAACGTTGGTCTAGACCAAAGAGTTTGTGTGTTAAATTTTTCTAAGCGTAATAATAACTACAAGTTAGTATAAAAGAGAAACAAACTTATTTTAATAAAACCGTGCAAAACAGCTAACTTTTGAACGTTCTCAGAATTCGACGAAACTTTACCCAATCGCAGGTCTAGACCCATCCATTTGTGTTGTAAATTTGCTAAGCGTAATAATAAGTACAAGTTAGTATAAAAGCGAAACAAACTTGCTTTAATAAAACCGTGCAAAACAGCAAAATTTTGAATGTTTTCAGAATTCGACGAAACTTGACCCAAACGTATGTCTAGACCCAAGAATTTGTGGGTTAACTTTCTAAGCGTAATAATAACTACAAGTTAGTATAAAAGGGAAACAAAGTTGTTTCAATAAAACCGTGCAAAACAACTAACTTTTTAACGTTCTTAGAATTCGACGAAACTTGACCCAATCGCAGGCCTAGACCCATCCATTTGTGTTGTAAATTTGCTAAGCGTAATGATAACTACAAGTTAGAATAAAAGGGAAACAAACTTGCTTTCATAAAATCGTGCAAACTAAATTTTGAACGTTTTCAGAATTCGACGAAACTTGACCCAAACATTGGTCTAGACCCAAGCATTTGTGTTGTAAATTTGCTAAGTGTAATAATAATTACAAGTTAGTTTAAAAAGGAAACAAACTTTCTTTAATAAAATCGTGCAAAACAGCTAAATTTTCAGCGTTTTCAGAATTCGATGAAACGTGACCCAACCGTTGGTCTAGACCCAAGCATTTGTGTTGTAAATTTGCTAAGCGTAATAATAACTACAAGTTAGCATAAAATGAAAACAAACTTGCTTTAATAAAATCGTACAAAACAACTAACTTTTGAACGTTCTCAGAATTCGACGAAACTTGATCCAATCGCAGGTCTAGACCCATCCATTTGTGTTGTAAATTTGCTAAGCGTAATAATAACTACAAGTTAGTATAAAAGGGAATCAAACTTGCTTCAATAAAACCGTGCAAAATAGCTAAATTTTGAACGTTCTGAGAATTCGACGACACTTGACCCAAACGTTGGTCTACACCCAAGCATTTGTATTGTAAATTTGCTAAGCGTATACACCCAAGCATTTGTATTGTAAATTTGCTAAGCGTAATAATAATTACAAGTTAGTTTAAAAGGGAAACAGATTTTGTTTAATAACACCGTGCAAAACAGCTAAATTTTGAACGTTCTTAGAATTCGACGAAACTTGAACCAAACGTTGGTCTAGACCCAAGCATTTGTGTTCTAAATTTG
>NW_011628126.1:40916-78245 GCF_000512975.1 Sesamum indicum | reverse complement strand
TTCTCAAAATTTTACGAAACTTGACCCAAACGTAGATCTAGACCCAAGCATTTGTGTTATACATTTGCTAAGCGTAATAATAACTACAAGTTAGTATAAAAGGAAAACAAACTTGCTTTAATAAAACCGTGCAAAACAGCTAAATTTTGAAAGTTCTCAGAATTCGACGAAACCTGTACCAAACATTGGTCTAGACCCATGCATTAGTGTGGTAAATTTTCTGAGCGCGTAATAATAACCACAAGTTAGTATAAAAGAGAAACAAACTTGTTTTAATAAAATCGTGCAAAACAGTTAACTTCTGAACATTCACAGAATTTAACGAGACTTGACCCAATCGTAGGTCTAGGCCCACGAATATGTGTGGTAAATTTTCGAAGCGTAATAATACCTACAAGTTAGTATAAAATGGAAACAGACTTGTTTTAATAAAACCGTGTAAAACAGCTAAGTTTTGAGCATTCTCAGAATTCGACGAAACTTGACCCAAACGTATCTCTAGACCCAAGAATTTGTGTGTTAAATTTCCTAAGCGTAATAAGAACTACAAGTCAGTATAAAATGGAAACAAACTTGCTTTAATAAAACCGTGCAGAATAGCTAAATTTTGAACATTCTCAAAATTTTACGAAACTTGACCCAAACGTAGATCTAGACCCAAGCATTTGTGTTATACATTTACTAAGCGTAATTATAACTATAAGTTGGTATAAAAGAAAAACAAACCTACTTTAATAAAACCGTGCAAAATAGCTAAATTTTGAACATTCTCAGAATTCGACGAAACCTGTCCCAAACGTTGGTCTAGACCCAAGAGTTTGTGTGTTCAATTTTCTAAGCGTAATAATAACTACAAGTTAGTATAAAAGGGAAACAAACTTGTTTTAATATAAACGTGCAAAACAGCTAACTTTTGAACGTTCTCAAAATTCAACGAAACTTGACCCAATCGCAGGTCTAGACCCATCCATTTGTGTTGTAAACTTGCTAAGTGTAATAATAACTACAAGTTACTATAAAAGCGAAACAAACTTGCTTTAATAAAACCGTGCAAA
The DNA here is from genome assembly GCF_000512975.1 of Sesamum indicum. Lineage (NCBI taxonomy): Eukaryota > Viridiplantae > Streptophyta > Magnoliopsida > Lamiales > Pedaliaceae > Sesamum > Sesamum indicum. The sequence continues at coordinate 77,190 of NW_011628126.1, read as the reverse complement.
ACAGCTAAATTTTGAACGTTTTCAGAATTCGACGAAACTTGACCCGAACGTTGGTCTAGACCCAAGGATTTGTGTTGTAAATTTACTGAGCGTAATAATAACTACAAGTTAGCATAAAAGGAAAACAAACTTGCTTTAATAAAACGAGCAAAACAGCTAACTTTTGAACGTTCTCAGAATTCGACGAAAGTTGACCCAATCGCAGGTCTAGACCCATCCATTTGTGTTGCAAATTTGCTAAGCGTAATAATAACTACAAGTTAGTATAAAAGGGAACTTTTTTTGATAAAACCGTGCAAAACAGCTAAATTTTGAACGTTCTCAGAATTCGACGAAACTTGTCCCAAACGTTGGTCTAGACCCATGCATTAGTGTGGTAAATTTTCAGAATTCGACGAAACGTGACCCAAACGTATGTCTAGACCCAAGAATTTCTGTATAAATTTCTAAGCGTAATAAGAACTACAAGTTTGTATTAAAGGAAACAAACTTGTTTTAATAAAACCGTGCAGAACAGCTAACTTTTGAACGTTATTAGAATTCAACGAAACTTGATCCAATCGCAGGTCTAGACCCATCCATTTGTGTTGTAAATTTGTTAAGCGTAATAATAACTACAAGTTAGTATAAAAGCGAAACAAACTTGCTTTAATAAAACCGTGGAAAACAGCAAAATTTTGAACGTTTTCAAAATTCGACGAAACTTGACCCAAACGTTGGTGACCCAAGTATTTGTGTTGTAAATTTGCTAAGCATAATAATAACTACAAGTTAGCATAAAAGGAAAACAAACTTGCTTTAATAAAACCGTGCAAAACAGCTAAATTTTGAACGTTGTCAGAATTCGACGAAACCTGTCCCAAACGTTGGTCTAGACCCATGCATTAGGGTGGTAAATTTTCAGAATTCGATGAAACTTCACCCAAACGTATGTCTAGACCCAAGAATTTCTGTGTAAATTTCTAAGCGTAATAAAAACTACAAGTTAGTATAAAAGGAAACAAACTTGCTTTAATAAAACCGTGCAGAACAGCTAAATTTTGAACGTTCTCAAAATTTTACGAAACTAGACCCAAACGTAGATCTAGACCCAAGCATTTGTGTTATACATTTGCTAAGCGTAATAATAACTACAAGTTAGTATAAAAGGAAAACAAACTTGCTTTAATAAAAACGTTCAAAACAGCTAAATTTTGAAAGTTCTTAGAATTCGACGAAACCTGTCCCAAACGTTGGTCTAGACCCATGCATTAGTGTGGTAAATTTTCTGAGCGTATTAATAATTACAAGTTAATATAAAAGGGAAACCAACTTGTTTTAATAAAATCGTGCAAAACAGTTAACTTTTGAACGTTCACAGAATTCAACGAAACTTGACCAAATCGTAGGTCTAGGCCCACGAATATGTGTGGTAAATTTTCGAAGCGTAATAATACCTACAAGTTAGTATAAAATGGAAACAGAATTGTTTTAATAAAACCGTGTAAAACAGCTAAGTTTTGAGTATTCTCAGAATTCGACGAAACTTGACCCAAACGTATGTCTAGACCAAAGAATTTGTGTGTTAAATTTCCTAAGCGTAATAAGAACTACAAGTCAGTATAAAATGGAAACAAACTTGTTTTAATAAAACCGTGCAGAATAGCTAAATTTTGAACGTTCTCAAAATTTTACGAAACTTGACCCAAACGTAGATCTAGACCCAAGCATTTGTGTTATACATTTGCTAAGCGTAATAATAACTACAAGTTGGTATAAAAGGGAAACAAACCTCCTTTAATAAAACCGTGCAAAACAGCTAAATTTTGAACGTCCTCAGAATTCGACGAAACCTGTCCCAAACGTTGGTCTAGACCCAAGAGTTTGTGTGTTAAATTTTCTAAGCGTAATAATAACTACAAGTTAGTATAAAAGGGAAACAAACTTGTTTTAATATAACCGTGCAAAACAGCTAAATTTTGAACGTTTTCAGAATTCGACGAAACTTGACCCGAACGTTGGTCTAGACCCAAGCATTTGTGTTGTAAATTTACTGAGCGTAATAATAACTACAAGTTAGCATAAAAGGAAAACAAACTTGCTTTAATAAAACGTGCAAAACAGCTAACTTTTGAACGTTCTCAGAATTCGACGAAAGTTGACCCAATCGCAGGTCTAGACCCATCCATTTGTGTTGCAAATTTGCTAAGCGTAATAATAACTACAAGTTAGTATAAAAGGGAAACAAACTTTTTTTGATAAAACCGTGCAAAATAGCTAAATTTTGAACGTTCTCAGAATTCGACGAAACTTGACCCAAACGTTGGTCTAGGCCCAAGTATTTATGTTGTAAATTTGCTAAGTGTAATAATAATTACAAGTTAGTTTAAAAGGGAAACAAACTTTGTTTAATAAAACCGAGCAAAACAGCTAAATTTTGAACGTTCTCAGAATTCGACGAAACTTGACCCAAACGTTGGTCTAGACCCAAGCATTTGTGTTGTAAATTTGCTAACGTAATAATAACTACAAGTTAGTATAAAAGGGAAACAAACTTTTTTTAATAAAACCGTGCAAAACAGCTAAACTTTGAGCATTCTCAGAATTCGACGAAACTTGACCCAAACGTAGGTCTAGACCCAAGAGTTTGTGTGTTAAATTTTCTAAGCGTAATAATAACTACAAGTTAGTATAAAAGGGAAATAAACTTTTTTTAATAAAACCGTGCAAAACAGCTAACTTTTGAACGTTAAGTTTAGCTAAATAAATGGAACCAAAAAAATCTCTCTCTAAAAATTCTCTCTCTAAAATTTCGTGGAATAGTGGAAGTTGCAAAACAAAGCTAGCGTAACATGGAAAAAAAAAAATTCTCTCTTCAAAAAATCTCTCTCCCCTACACACACTAGCACACCATATCAAACACACACTAATGCCCTATCCATGCACATGGCTGCCGGCGACGAGGAGGATGACGGTGACGCTCTGGCCGGTGACAGGTATGTCGTAAAAGTGGGAGACCGTCGTCTGGTGACCGGCGATGGCGAGAACCATGAAAAATCGCAGTAGATTTTTGAGGAAGACGAAGGGTTGTTCTTGCAGTTCGCCGGCGCTCCACCGGCGAATGAAGTTAGCCCAACCTTACTGGAAACTGTGGTTCTCAATCCAAACGCGAAAGATTACGATCTGACTGCTGGACAGATGTGTATGGAGGCACCGTGCAATTTAGGGTTTTCTACCCAAAAACGGCTGTGGATGACGAAGGGTTCTACGACCTTCAGCCATCGACAATCGGAATATTTCCACAATCTGATGACACAGATCTCACTTGGAGAGTGGTCCGGACATAACGAGTGAAAAAAGGAGGAAACTTGGACGAAGGATGGACGGGAATGAAACTAGGGTTTAGCGCCGCCGTTGACGCCATTGATGTCGCTACTGGAGAAGATGACGGATCTCAACGGGAAACTGAAAACTCACCATCTAGTTTGAATGATGACAATCTGGGAACTGAGAACGAGAAGGAGACAAACCGCTCGCCGGCAGACCCACGCGACTGTAACTTTGGATCTCAAGCTTCCATGGCCTACGAGTTTAATGGCGATAGAGGCCGGCCACGATTCAATTTCTTCGAATTTCTTACCCTTGCTCATAAGGTCGTCGATTCAGGTGATGTGGCTACCATGGACGCGCTTTCAGATCTGAAACAAAAATGGGAACTGAAGTATGGCCGGCCGGCGAGATTTTCGGCGAAAACAGCAAGGTATGTGCAACCACCTGTTAGACGCGCTGTGAGATGCCTCCTTGACGAAACTGCAGAGAAGAATCAGCCGGAAAACAGCGTCGCTGCTGCAGAAATTTCAGAATCTGCTGCAACTTTTTTGGCCGGAAAACGGCCGGATGATGAGCTCGGAATGACGCAAAAATCGCAGCAACAGACTGCTGCGTCGGTAGGTGGAAATTCAATGGGAATTCAGCACAAAACGACTTCAATTTCAGCGACAACGGCCTCCAAAACGTTGATGATGAACACGACAATAGGAGTTAACTCGATCGAAAATTCTCGCAATACCATGTCCAATTCCCATTCGGGTATTTTTATTGGGAATATTCCATTACATGCAAGTTCGGACAATTGCTTAGATGATGATAAAATTGCACGTGCCTTCAATAATTCATCCCGTAAAATGCTTTCTTACATTGCCCCAACGAAGCAAAATGGAGAGATTTTGGTTCGTCCTTCCTTGGACATCGTGCGTGATGGTTCTAAGCGATGGAAATCTACGGCAGTAGGATATTTTCTAGGGAAACGACCGTATTACCATCACTTGAAAGAATTTGCTCATTCGGTTTGGCCAGCTCTACGTGAGGTCACAACGACAGTTAATGGTTTCTTTTTCTTTCGGTTTAAAACTGTGATAGACATGGAGGAAGTGATTGAATGGGGTCCATGGCTGTTTCAAGGACAGCCGATTGTATTGCAAAAGTGGGAACCGGGAATGGCTATGAGGAAGTTGAAGCATACCCAAGTACCGGTCTAGATCAAACTTCGCCATCTCCCCATGGAATTCTGGACGACGGAAGGACTGAGCACTGTTGCAAGTGGAGTGGGTAAACCTCTTTACCGGATGCAATAACAAGAGCATGCACGAGATTGGACTTCGCTCGTGTATGCGTGATGATTGATGTAACACAAACAATTGCAAAACATATTATTATCATGACACCGGATGAAGATGGTGGGGAGACACCTTGCAAGGTTGATGTTGAATACGAATGGCTCCCCTCAAAATGCACGGATTGTATGACGATGGGGCATTCAGCTAAGGATTGTACATTGAACAAACCTCACAAACCGACAAAGCCACCGATAGCTGTTTACGTACAAAAAGCTGCCATTCTCCCCCAACCAACCGCCCCTGAAAAGGAAAGCAGTTCATTAAACCATACGGCTGATGAGACATCGAGACGAGAGGTGAATGATCTTCATGTAGAACGCAATGTATCCAAACATAGCGATAAGGGTAAGGAAGTGGTTATATATAATGCCTTTGATGCTTTACATTTGCTAGATGACGCAGAAGAGCCAACTAGGGGTCCTAACATTAGCAGCCCCGTCAGTAGTGACCCATGTTGAACATTGCTGTGTGGAACGTCCCCGGGCTGAATAAAAGGGACCATCAGCTCGCATTAAAGGACCTTGTCTGAATACAGGTTACATTTTTTGGGCATTTTGAAAACTCGTGTTCGATTAAATAATGTCATACCTATTCAGTCATTTCTGCTTCCTCAATGGAAATGGTTTGTCGATTATGACCCTATTGGAAACAGTATATGGCTTGCCTGGGATGAAAATATTATTGACGTACATGTACTTGAATCAGGGGAACAATATCTGCATTGTCGTGTTACTAGTAGGACTGATAATGAAGTTGTTATCATTACTATTGTTTATGGTGCATCTGAGGTGATTGATCGGAGAGCCCTATGGACCACATTAGGGATAGTGGTCCAACAGTGTACGGATGATCCGTGGCTGGTGGGGGGGATTTCAACGCAGTCCGCGATCTTAATGAGGTATGTGGCTTTTGGGGAGATATAAGGATGGCCATGGAAGAATTTAATGCTGGCATTGAGGAGGCCGGGTTATTGCCACTACCTATGCAAGGTGAATGGTATACATGGCACAACTGCAGTACGACCACACGTAGTCTATGGAAGCGACTTGATCCTATTCTTATTAATGATCGTTGGGTTGCGAGATTTCCTACATCGTCATATCATTGCCTTACGCCTCGGACTTCTGATCACTCACCGTTAGTCTTATATGGGGATATAAAACAACAAAATGGAGGTATGTTCCGGTTTGATAATTATCTAACCCACTCAACTGGTTTTATTCCTAGTGTACAGAATATTTGGCAGCATGAGGTGGTTGGCGTGCCTATGTATGCAGTATCACGCAAACTAAAGGCCCTCAAACCGTTCTTCAGACAGCAGAGGAGGAATAAGGGAGACTTGACTCTCAATGTCCAATTAGCAAAGGGATTCCTTGAAGAGGCACAAAACTTGGTGAGTTCAGACAGGCAGAATGAGCTCTTCCTTCTTTTGGAACATTGTTGCCGGCTAGTGTACGCTAAAGCGGTCAAACATGAGCAAATTATGTTGCAACAGAGAGCCAAGATGCAATGGATGAAGGGAGGGGACCAATGCTCCCGGATTTTCTTTCGCAAGATCGCTCAGAGACGGGCAGTGAGGAGGATCTTACAAATAAATGATGAGAATGGTACCACTCATACAGAGCCAAGTGAGTCGTGCATGAATTCGTGTCATTTTATCAGAACCTCTTAGGGGGTAACAGACGTCGATTATTGTTGGATATTAACTACCTCAGACCTTGGGCGAGGCATATACTATCCAATGAGGAGGTTAGCCACTTATTTCTACCTTTCTCACCGGAAGATGTGAAGCAAGCCATTTTTGACATTGTCGAGGATAAGGCTCCGGGCCCTGATGGTTTCTCGTCCGGATTCTTCAAGGCAGCTTGGCCAGTTGTGGGTACAGAAGTTACAAGGGCGGTACTGGATTTCTTTACCACGGGGAAACTCCTTAAACAAGCCAACTCCACACTTTTGGCATTGATCCCTAAGGTACATACTCCTATGTCTGTTAATGATTTTAGACCAATCTCATGCTGCAATGTTTTATATAAGGTCATTGCTAAACTGCTTGTCCAACGATTCCAATCTCATGCTGCAATGTTTTATATAAGGTCATTGCTAAACTGCTTGTCCAACGATTGAGTGTGGTTCTGGACAAGTTAATCAGCTCCTGCCAAGCAGCCTTCATCCCGGGAAGAAGCATTGGGGACAACATTATGTTAGCACAGGAACTGTTCATAGGCTATAACCAGATACGCCTTCCCCCAAGATGTGCACTCAAAGTGGATATTAGGAAGGCCTATGACACGGTCGAGTGGGACTTCCTTGTTCCGGTCTTACAGTTCTTCAACTTTCCAACTACATTCATTAGATGGATTGAGGAGTGCATTACGACGGCCTCATTTTCGATTGGTCTCAACAGAAACCTCACGGATTCTTTATTGGAGCGAGAGGGCTACGACAAGCAGACCCTTTATCTCCTTACCTTTTTGTGCTTGTTATGGAAGTTTTACATTTGGGATTTTTACAATTAATTGAACAGGACATGCAATTCATCTACCACTGGAAGTGTGAGCCAGCTAGGGTATTCCAGTTGGGTTTTGCAGATGATCTCCTACTTTTCTGCAGAGCTGATATGGACTCTATTAGAGTGTTCAAGATGGGATTGGACAGGTTCGTGGAGTGGTCAGGCCTCCGGCTGAATGTACAAAAGAGTCACCTAATTATTTCCTGATCTGCACAAGATAGGAAAGAACAGATGCTATCAAGGCTGGGTTTTGAAGAAGGGCATTTCCCGATGAGGTACTTGGGTCTCCCTTTACTCTCATCCAGATTATCTATTGCCGACTGTCAGCCACTTTTATCTAAAATTGATGCACATATTACTGGATGGGAAGGAATTTCATTATCATATGATGGGCGGGTACAAATCATCAAATCTGTACTTTCAACACTGAGCTTGTATTGGGCATCTGCATTTATCTTACCGAAGGCTGTCATTAAGGAAGTGGAGAAACGCCTTCGAACATTCCTATGGAAAGGAACCTCAATAACGGGATATGCCAAAGTAGCGTGGAAAGATATTTGCAAACCGGTAGAAGAAGGGGGTCTAGGAATTAAAGATATTGGTATCCTTAATCGTGCCTTAATGACAAAGAAATTGTGTGATGTCATTAGATGTGACCGAACATCTATCTGGGTAGAGTGGTTGCAGCACGGACGATTACGAAATAACTCCATTTGGACAGTCGGCAAACAGGGAGGATCGTGGGGTTGGAAAAAGTTGCTTCGTTGGGTCTAGACCTGCGATTGGGTCAAGTTTCGTCGAATTCTGAGAACGTTCAAATGTTAGTTGTTTTGTACGATTTTATTAAAATAAGTTTGTTTCCGTTTTACACTAAATTGTAGTTATTATTACGCTTAGCAAATTTACCACACAAATGCTTGGGTCTAGACCAACGTTTGGGACAGGTTTCGTCGAATTCTGAGAACGTTCAAAATTTAGCTGTTTTGCACGGTTTTATTAAAGCAAGTTTGTTTCCCTTTTATACTAACTTGTAGGTATTATTACACTTAGAAAATTTACCACACATATTCTTGTGTCTAGACCTACGACTGGGTCAAGTTTCGTCGAATTCTGAGAACGTTCAAAAGTTAGTTGTTTTGCACGGTTTTATTAAAACAAGTTTGTTTTTTATACTTGTAGTTATTATTACGCTTAACAAATTTACAACACAAATGGTTGGGTCTAGACCAACGTTTGGGTCAAGTTTCGTCGAATTCTGAGAACGTTCAAAATTTAGCGGTATGTTTGGTTTCAATTTTGGCCCATCTTTGAAATGGGCCAAAATATAGTGTACGTTTGTCTTGTTTGGTTTTGTAAGTTTTGGATATATTTTTTATTATTTTAAAATAGTTTTAATTATTTTTTGTCCAAAAAATATAATTAATTAAAAATAATATTTATTTTAATCACTCACAACTAAATAAATTATATTTATGTTTACACATACATATATATAAATATATATAAAAGAGACATGATTTGACAATGAACAGTACTTTTTGTCTCCCCACTACCCAACATCAAACATACCATACTTATTTTATATTATCTCCAAAAACAAATCCAAACATACACACTATCTCTAACTTATTTTTATTTATCTTTGTTTTTCTCTCTCTATCTTCACAAAACACCCCAAAAATAAGTTAAAAACAAAACCAAACATTATGTAGCTGTCTTGCATGGTTTTATTAAAGTAAGTTTGTTTCCCTATTATACTAACTTGTAGTTATTATTACGCTTAGCAAATTTGCAACACAAATGCTTGGGTCTAGACCTACGTTTGGGTCAAATTTCGTCGAGTTCTGAGAACGTTCAAAATTTAGTTGTTTCGCACAGTTTTATTAAAACAAGTTTGTTTTCCTTTTATACTAACTTGTAGTTATTATTATGCTTAGCAAATATACCATACAAATGCTTGGGTCTAGACCAACATTTGGGACAAGTTTCGTAATATTTTGAGAACGTTCAAAATTTAGCTGTTTTGCATGGTTTTATTAAAGCAAGTTTGTTTCCCTTTTATACTAACTTGTAGTTATTATTACGCTTAGCAAATGTATAACACAAATGCTTGGGTCTAGATATACGTTTGGGTCAAGTTTCGTAAAATTTTGAGGACGTTCAAAATTTAGTTGTTGTGCATGGTTTTATCAAAGCAAGTTTGTTTCCCTTTTATACTAACTTGTATTATTATTACGCTTAGAAATTTAACACACAAATTCTTGGATCTAGACCTACGTTTGAGTCAAGTTTCGTCGAATTCTGAGAATGCTCAAAATTTAGCTGTTTTGCACGATTTTATTAAAACAAGTTTGTTTCCCTTTTATACTAACTTGTAGTCATTATTACGCTTAGCAAATTTACAACACAGATGCTTTGGTCAAGACCAACGTTTGGATCAATATTCGTCGAATTCTGAGACCGTTCAAAATTTAGCTGGTTTGCACAGCTTTATTAAATCAAGTTTGTTTCCCTTTTATACTAACTTGTAGTCATTATTACGCTTAGCAAATTTAGAACACAAATGCTTGGGTCTAGTCCTGCGATTGGGTCAAGTTTCGTCGAATTTTGAGAACGTTCAAAAGTTAGCTGTTTTGCACGGTTTCATTAAAACAAGTTTGTTTCCATTTTATACTAACTTGTAGTTATTATTACGTTTAGCAAATTTACCATACAAATGCTTGGGTCTAGACCTACGTTTGGGACAGGTTTCATCGAATTCTGAGAATGTTCAAAATTTAGCTGTTATACACGGTTTTAGTAAAGCAAGTTTGTTTCTCTTTTATACTAACTTTAGTTATTATTACTCTTAGTAAATTTACAACACAAATGCTTGGGTCTAGACCAACGTTTGGGTCAAGTGTCCTCGAATTGTAAGAACGTTCAAAATTTAGCTGTTTTGCAGGGTTTTATTTAAGCAAGTTTGTTTCTCTTTTTCAATAACTTGTAGTTACTATTACGCTTAGCAAATTTACAACACAAATGCTTGGGTCTAGACCTGCGATTGGGTCAAGTTTCGTCGAATTCTGAGGACGTTCAAAAGTTAACTGTTTTGCACGGTTTTATTAAAACAAGTTTGTTTCCCTTTTATACTGACTTGTAGTTATTATTACGCTTAGAAAATTTAAAACACAAATTCTTGGGTCTAGAACTACGTTTGGGTCAAGTTTCGTCGAATTCTGAGAATGGTCAAAATTTAGCTATTTTGCACGGTTTTATTAAAACAAGTTTGTTTCCGTTTTATACTAACTTGTAGTTATTATTATGCTTAGCAAATTTACAACACAAATGCTTGGGTCTAGACCAACGTTTGGGTCAAGTTTCGTCGAATTTTGAGAACGTTCAAAATTTAGCTGTTTTGCACGATTTTATTAAAGCAAGTTTGTTTCCCTTTTATACTAACTTGTAGTATTATTACGCTTAGCAAATTTACAATACAAATTCTCTCTCTAAAAATTCTCTCTCTAGTTTCCAATCCATGCACGAGCCGGATGGCGAAGTGGCTGACGATGAGGAGGGGCTGGACAACGCTGAAAATAGCATGGAGGGTAGCAGCAGTCCTAAGACAACCGGCGCCGGCGAAAAACAAGTTGTTTCCGGCGAGGAAGAAGACGAACAGTTGGAGGTCGTTTTTCCGGCATTTGACGCCGGATTTTCGCCGGCAGTTAGAAGCCCAACTAGCGTGGAGGAGAACAACATTGATCCAGTAGCAAATGATGGAAGATTAAAAGAGAAATCAAAGGTTATTTCGTAGCCGTTGAAACTAGGGTTTCTGCACACCGAGGAGTCGCACGGCAATTTCCCGACGAATCTGACTGGTTTTCCGTCCAACGATGGCAGATTTGGAGTCTCTAGGGTTGGTTCATCCTTACCCAAGGAGAAAGTTTGCATTTTGACGTCAGGCAATGAAGATTCAAGTAAGCCACCAAATCTAAGGTTTTCTGCAACAAATCTGGTTGAGGAAGATAAAGCATCGAATAGCGATTCCAGGCGCAATCATGGCAACAATACCTCTGAGAGGGTAGATCGCATATAGTCGATGGAGAATGACGGTAATTTGAGGACTGGTTTTGATGCTATAGTGCGCCGGCCAAACCTAGGGTTTGGCGGCGCACCTTCTATCCGTAACAATGGAGGCCGGACTTCAAGCCCTTTCAATTTTTACGAGTTTCTATGCCTTGCACACACTGTTTTGGATGCTGAAGATGAACTATCCATGAAGTCCTTGGAGGAATTGAAAATCAAATGGAACCTGCGATTTGGACGTGAAGCTACAAATCGCTGCTTTCCACCGCGGTGAAGAATCCTGACGAACCAGAACTTGCGCGTGGACTGAGAAGGGTGATTAGATGTCTTGTGCCGGCGTCACGAACGGAAGGGATGACGGGTTTTCGTGGTGGAAACAGCAACTCTGCTGTCAGAAAACAGCAAATACCAGCTTCCGATGGGCTGCCGGAAACTGCGGCGACGGTGACCAGACGACTGGAAACATTGTCGGCCGCTTACTTGGAGTCTGACGTGGAAAGAACTGATATGGCAGGTGAGGTGGCGCGGACCTCTTGCAACAGTCAAATGCTGACGTCAGCATTGAATCAGCTGCTGACATCAGCCCTCGAAATGATGATGTAAGCCCTATTGCAGTTGCTGATGTAAGCCCTGCAACTGTTGACATAGCCCCATGTCAGCTGATGACATCATGACTGCATCATCATTTGATATATCACATGGAATCCATGACGATGCAGTACATAACAGTCCAATCTCTCCACTTCCTTCGAGTATTCCTACCAGACAGTTAGTTGGAAATATTCCACTGCATACTTGTCCGGATTTGACAACTGATGACAAGATTGCGCATGCATTCAATAACTCCACTCGAAAAACACTATCATATGTTGCTCCGACAATACAAAATGGTGAAGTAGTTATGAGACCTACACTTGCTACTATTCGCAACGGATCCACTCGATGGAAAACTACAGTAGTTGGTTATTTTCTTGGGAAAAAGCCATACTTTCATCATGTGAAAGAATTTGCCTTGTCAATATGGCCAGGTCTTCGGGAGGTCAAAGCTACGATAAACGGATTTTTCTTCTTCCAGTTCAAGACTATTGCACATATGGAAGAAGTCATTGAAGGAGGACCTTGGCTGTTCCAAGGACAACCGATTGTATTACAAAAATGGGCACCTGGGATGGAGATGCGGAAACTAAAACATACACAGGTTCCAGTATGGATTAAGCTAAGACACTTGCCAGTTGAACTATGGACAGAGGAGGGGCTCAGTATAGTGGCCAGAGGCATTGGTAAACCTTTATACCCAGATACAATTACGAGGGCATGCACGAGACTGGACTTCGCTCGTGTATGCGTGATGATCGATGTGAACTCAATTATCAGGAAACATATTATTATCATGACGCCTGACGAGGAAGGAGGCGAAACACCGTGTAAAATTGACGTGGAATACGAATGGTTACCACCCAAATGCACAAGTTGTAAGACATTAGGACATGCGGCCAAAGAATGTGCTCTGAACTAGTCTTCTAAACCAGTTAAGCCTCCAGTCTCAGTCTACATACCTAAAACAGGACCATCCCGACCTACTCCTGTGCCTGACAGGATAACACCACGACCTCCACCAGCTAGAGAGGTGGAAAAACATGAAAAGGGCATTGAGTCTCCCATAACTATTGCTGGCCCAAGTCGTGAGGAGAGGGGTAAGGCAATTATCACTTATAATGCTTTTGATGCCTTACAACAAATAGAAGATACAGATGACTTGTCTCAGGGCCCTAAGCAAAGCAGCCCCATACCTCGTGATCCATGTTGAATGCAGCAATATGGAATGTACTGAACAAACAAGATCATCAGCTGGCAATAAAAGACATCGTTGCTGAGTTCAGGTTACAATTTCTTGGCCTCCTTGAAACTCGCATTCGCATTAATAACGTACCACATATTCAGGTTTCTTTATTACCTCATTGGAAATGGTTTGTGGATTATGATTCGTCTGGTAATCGTGTTTGGTTAGCCTGGGATGAAAATTTTATTGATGTTGATGTGGTTGAATGTGGAACACAATTTATTCACTGTCGTGTTAATATCCATGCACTTCATGAGACCATTGCTATCACTGTTATTTATGGGGCTAATGAGATAGCCGAAAGGCGGGAGTTATGGATTTCTGTGGAGACTATTGCTTTACAGTGCAATGATATCCCGTGGCTTGTTGGATGGGATTTCAATGCAGTGCGCGATACTAGTGAAATCTGTGGTACAACGGGAGATACTCGAATGGCTATGGAAGAGTTTAATACTTGCATCCAGAATACAGGATTATTACCCTTACCTATGCAGGAAGAATGGTACACATGGCATAATCGTAGTGCGAACCCACGAAATCTATGGAAAAGGACACCATCAAAAACACACACTCAAGCTATCCGCATGCAATCTCCGGCCGGCGAAGTGGGCGATGAAGAGGAAGGACCAGCCGATGATGTGGCAACTGAGGAAGGTGGTGATCGCTGGCAGAAAGACGGCGACGGCGAAATTCCAGCCAAAAAATAGTTTCTGCGCGAGGAAGATGGAGGGGCGGATTTCTCAAATCCGATGGATTTCCCCGATTTTTCGATCGGAAATGGATGCCAAAGCTTCATGGATGATAGAGGAAACGTTTTTGGACTGGAAAATCGAAGCTTGAGGTCTGAAATAGATGCAAAAATGGCGCAGCCATTTTTAGGATTTTTGGAACCCGAAACGTCGCCCACTGAAATTTCGCCGGAAATTGACGTTTTTCCGGCCTCTGTGCACTACCAAGGCATCGTCAGGGGTGAAGATGACTTATCCACGGATAAAATTGCATTCTTGCAGCCGTTGGGGATTAGTTCAAAACTAGGGTTCGCAAGCTCTAAAAACAGCGCCGTCAATGGCGGAAATGTCATATCTCCGTCGGCGAATGAGTTTAATATTGAGGAATTTCTGAAACTTGCTAATAGAGTGATTGATGGAGACGAAACCGCCATGAATGCCCTAAAAAACCTCCAGATCCGCTGGGAAACCAAGTTTGGAAAGTGCTCTTCGAAGTCGGAAGTGGCGCCGGTGAAACTCCCTCCACCCAGGCGTTGTCTTTTGCCGGGACATCGCCACTATAAGGCCGGAAAAAAAACGGAGGAGAAGGAGCAGTTCTCCAACGACATCTGTTTTGCTGGTGGGTGACGCAGCAGCTGACTTGGTTGAATACATAGATGACGTCATCAATGATGTAAGCCCTGATGATGTCACCCATGATGGAAGCCCTAATGATGTCACCCATGATGTAAGCCCTAATGATGTCAGCCATGATGTAAGCCCTGATGTTGTCAGATGTGATGCCATCAATGGTGTGAAAAATTGCAGAATTTTTCCTAAGCAATCTAGGCCTATTCCGACTGGATTATCCGTTGGGAACATACCATTACATACTTGTCCTAATGCGATTGATGACGATAAAATTGCCCACGCGTTTAATAATTCATCTCGTAAAACATTATCTTCCATTGGCCCAACGGTTCAAAATGGGGAAATTGTTGTCCGGCCATCCTTGGACACTGTACGGGATGGATCCAAACGTTGGAAAACTACAGCTGTCGGATATTTTCTGGGGAAAAGGCCGTATTATCATCATCTGAAGGAATACACTCATTCAGTATGGCCAGCACTAAGGGAAGTCACCGCGACAGCTAATGGATTCTTTTTCTTCAAATTTAAAACACTCATTGATATGGAAGACGTGATCGAAGGGGGACCTTGGTTGTTCCAAGGACAACCAATAGTGTTGCAAAAGTGGGAACCAGGTATGGCCATGAGAAAGCTCCAACATAAGCATGTACCTATGGATTAAACTTAGACACCTACCAATGGAATATTGGACTACTAATGGATTGTGTATGGTAGCTAGTGGAGTGGGTAAACCTCTCTACCCGGATGCAATAACGAGAGCATGCATGAGATTGGATTTCGCTCGTGTATGTGTGATGATTGATATGGCACAAACGTTGAAATCATATCATTGTCATGACACTGGATGAAAATGGAGGGGAAACAACTTGTAAAGATGATGTTGAATACGAATGGCTCCCTCCAAAATGTACAAACTGCATGACCTTGGGGCACATGACTAGCTGTCCACTGAACAAAACACACAAACCGAGTAAACCACCAGTAGCTGTGTATGTGGCAAAAACAAATATTCCTCCACCACAACCAAACAATGAAAAGAGCATAAAATCGATGAGACTACAATGGTAGACAAACCGAGACGTGAGGAGGGAGAAGTGATTAGGGACCGCAACATTGCCAAACATAATGATAGGGGTAAGGCATTGGTTATTTATAATGCCTTTGATGCTTTGTAATTAATTGATGACGCAAGTGAATCCTCGAGGGGTCCTAACACACGCAGCCCCATTAATCATGACCCATGTTGAACCTTGCCATGTGGAATGTCCGCGGGCTGAATAAACGAGACCATCAGCTTGCATTAAAGGACCTTGTCTCAGAATGCAGGTTACATTTCTTGGGCATACTTGAAACACGTGTTCAACTGAATAATATTATGCATATACAGTCTTAGCTGCTACCTCAATGGAAGTGGTTTGCTGACTATAATTCCATTAGAAATCGTATATGGCTAGCGTGGGATGAGAATTTTATAGATGTACATGTTCTTGACCTGGGTGAACAATTCGTGCACTGTCGTATCACTAGTAGGGTTGTCAATGAATCTGTTCTTGTTACTGTTGTTTATGCTGCAACTGAGGTGATTAACCGTCGGATTTTGTGGACTGCATTGGAGACACTTGCTCAGCAGTGTTCAGACGCCCCGTGGTTGGTGGGAGGGGACTTTAATACAGTACGAGACCTTAATGAGGTATGTGGCATTCCAGGAGATATAAGGATGGCCACAGCAGAATTTAATATAGGTATTCTGGAGGCGGGCCTGATTCCACTTCCAATGCAAGGTGAATGGTTCACATGGCATAATTGCAGTACATTCGCGCGGAGTTTGTGGAAGCGGCTGGACCGGATACTTATTAATGATCATTGGCTGGCAAGGTTCCCTACATCATCCTATCACAGCCTTACACCACGGACATTTGATCACTCGCCACTGGTTCTACATGGGGATACGCAGCAACATAATGGAAGTATGTTTGGATTTGATAACTATCTAGCCCAATCTCCTGAGTTCATCCCTAATGTGCAGAACATTTGGCATCATAAGGTTGTTGGTATACCTATGTATGCCGTGACACGTAAACTGAAGGCTCTTAAACCAGTCTTCCGAATACAGAGGAGGAATAAGGGGAATTTGACGATGAATGTCCAATTAGCCAAAGGTTTTCTCGATGAGGCACAACTATTGGTGAGCTGTGATAGACAGAATGAGCTCTTCTTACTCCTGGAACATTGCTGTCGAATCGTTTATGCTAAAGCGACAAAACTCGAACAAATCATGTTGCAACAAAGAGCTAAGATGCAGTGGATGAAAGACGGAGACCAATGTTCCTGGGTTTTCTTTCGTAAGATCGCTCAGAGACGAGTAATGTGGAGAATCTTGCAGATCAATGATGAAAATGGCACCACACACACGGATCGAGGGGAGGTCGTCCAAGAGTTTGTCTCATACTATCAGAACCTCTTAGGAGGTACCAGACAACGATTGACAGTGGATATTCGATACCTTAGACCATGGGCGATGCACTGTATTACTGATGAGGAAGCTAGCCACTTACTCCTACCATTCTCGTCGGATGATGTGAAGCAAGCAGTGTTTGATATCGCTGAAGACAAGGCGCCGGGACCTGATGGTTACTCGTCAGGGTTTTTCAAGGCGGCTTGGCCTGTGGTGGGGAAAGAAGTAACGAGATCGATTCTGGATTTCTTTTTAACCGGAAAACTACTGAAACAGGTTAACTCCACGATTTTGGCTCTAATACCAAAGGTACACACTCCTATGTCGGTTAATGATTTTAGACTGATTTCATGCTGCAATGTTTTATACAAGATCATTGCGAACTACTTGTTCAGAGACTTAGTGTTTTACTAGAGAAGATTATTAGTCCCTGTCAGACAGCATTTATCCCGGGAAGAAGCATTGGAGACAACATTATGCTAGCTCAGGAACTATTCTCGGGCTATAATCAGATGCGCCTACCCCCCAGATGCGCGCTTAAAGTGGATATCAGGAAGGCCTATGATACGGTGGAGTGGGACTTCTTGTTAACAGTTTTGCAGTTGGTCAGATTCCCACCTAAATTTACAAGGTGGATTGAGGAGAGTGTCTCGACTACATCATTCTCGATTGGTCTAAATGGAATTCCTCATAGGTTCTTTACTGGAGTGAGAGGATTACGATAGGGAGACCCCCTATCTCCTTATCTGTTTGTTCTCGTCATGGAAGCTTTACATTTGGGATTCCTGCAACGAATTAAGCAGGACATGCAATTCACCTATCATTGGAAGTGTGAGAGCTCCAAGGTTTTCCAGTTGGGATTTGCAGACGGCCTACTTCTTTTCTGCAGAGCTGACTTTGACAAATTAGAGTCTTCAAGGAGGGATTGGACTGGTTTGCGGAGATGTCGGGCCTTCGGCTGAATGTTCAAAAAAGTCACTTAATAATCTCCCGTTCGGCAGAAGGATTGAAAGCCCAGATGATGGAGATTTTGGGCTTTCAAGAGGGGCAACTACCAATGAGGTATCTGGGTCTCCCCTTAATTTCTTCTAGACTGTCTATCTCTGACTGTCAACCTCTTATTTCGAAAATTGATGCACGCATTACTGGATGTGAAGGGATTTCATTATCATATGCTCGGCGGGTACAAATCATCAAAATCGTGCTTTCGGCATTGAGTTTATACTGGGCATCTGCATTCATATTACCTAAGAAAGTTATCAATGAAATTGATAAGAGGTTGAGGAACTTTCTATAGAAGGGTACGAAGTCTTCTGGTTACGCCAAGGATGCCTGGAAAGATGTGTGTCGACCGGCAGATGAGGGGGGACTTGGATTCAAGGACATCTCTACCTTGAATCGCGCATTAATGAGCAAGAAATTATGTGATGTCATCCGATGTGACAGGACATCCATCTGGGTTCAATGGCTTTACCAAGGCATATTGTGCGATGAGAGAACTACGGTATCTCATTCACACTTATTCTTTCGATGCAGATTTAGTCGTCAGTGTCTTCTTGAGATTCGCAGACGGACTCGCTTTCATTGGCCTAACAGGGATTAGACAACAAATATTGAATGGGCGACGTGGAAATGGAGAGGCAAGCACATTATTAATAGCGCTTACTGTACACTACTTGCATCGTGTGTCTACCACATTTGGAGGGAGAGGAACTTGAGGAGATTTGAACACACTGAGCGGGCACCGGCCACTTTGAGTATCCTAATCATCGATGATGTCAGGCAGAGGATTCTTAGCGTTGATTTAGCTTCGTCAGTCAGTACACGAGCATTGTATAGATTATGGTGTATCCCTTGGGTTGAGGGATAAACCATTTGATGACCACATGTTGTACTGTACCATTATTCTTTATTAATGAAATTTACATTTACCAAAAACAAAAAAGAAATCTATGGAAAAGATTGGACTGCATGATAATCAAGGATAGATGGATGTCGCGATTCCCGACATCATATTATACGTGT
This sequence comes from Sesamum indicum, assembly GCF_000512975.1. Lineage (NCBI taxonomy): Eukaryota > Viridiplantae > Streptophyta > Magnoliopsida > Lamiales > Pedaliaceae > Sesamum > Sesamum indicum. Next base: position 58,283 of record NW_011628126.1, on the reverse strand, counting down.
CTCACTCCACGCACGTCGGACCACTCTCCAATGGTGCTATGCGGGGATATACAGCAGCAATTTGGAGATATGTTTCGATTCGATAACTACCTCACCCTATCTCCAAAATTTATCCCCAGTGTGAAGCAGGTTTGGCAGCATAATATCATAGGAATGCCAATGTATGCCATAACAAGAAAACTCAAAGCACTTAAACCGGTGTTTAGAGAGCAGAGGAAGAATAAGGGGGACTTATAACACAATGTCCAACTAGCTAGAGGGTTTCTTGAGATGGCGCAATCGCTTGTTAGTTCAAATAGGCGGGATGAACTATACCTATAATTGGAATACTGCTGCCGATTAGTACTAGCTAAAGCGGCCAACTTGAACAGGTTATGCTTCAACAGCGAGCAAAAATGCAATGGATGAAGGGAGGTGACCAGTGTTCCCGGGTTTTCTTTTGTAAAATTGTTCAAAGGAGATCAGTGAGGAGAATCTTACAAATCAATGACGATCATGGAGCCACTCACATAGATCAAAGAGCAGTTACTAATGAGTTTGTAACATACTACCAAAACCTACTTGGTGGGGATCGACGACGAGCTGTGATAGACTTTCGATTCCTGCGACCTTGGGCTAGACATACTTTGAGTGACGAGGATTCAAGACAATTCTTTACTCCTACCATTCACAATGGCGGACGTCAAACAGGTGGTGTTTGACATTGCTGATGATAAAGCACCGGGGCCAGACGGGTATTCATCGGGCTTTTTCAAAGCTGCATGGCATATAGTGGGACAGGAGGTGTCCTCGGTAGTACTGAAATTTTTTAATACGAGCCGACTTCTGAAGCAGATAAATACTACACTTTTGGCTCTCATACCAAAGGTACAATCTCCTATGACTGTTGGTGATTTCCGTCCTATATCCTGCTGCAATGTATTATATAAAATAATTGCCAAACTCATTGTTCAACGGTTGAGTGTGGTATTGGACAAACTTATTAGTCCGTGCCAAGCGGCGTTTGTGCCCGGAAGAAGCATTGGAGATAATATAATGTTGGCGTAGGAACTGTTCACGGGATATAACCAGGCTCGTCTACCACCCAGGTGTGCTTTAAAAGTTGACATTTGGAAGGCCTATAACACGGTGGAGTGGGACTTCCTGATTGCTGTTATGGAATTCTTTGGGTTCCCTGCTACATTCGTGAGTTGGATTGAGTAAATGGAAAACCTCATGGTTTCTTTAGAGGAGCTCGAGGGCTTAGACAGGGTGATCCTCTATCGCCATACTTGTTTGTGCTTGTGATGGAAGTCCTACATTTGGGTTTCATGCAGTTGATTGATCAGGATAACTTATTTTCCTTCCACTGGAAGTGTGATGCAGCCAGGGTTTTTCAGTTAGCCTTTGTTGATGATCTACTACTATTCTGTCGAGCTAATATAGACTCTGTTGGTGTCTTCAAAACTGGATTGGATCGCTTGGCTGAATGGTCGGGGCTCAGACTTAACATGCAGAAAAACCATTATCTCACGTTCAGCACAAGGGTTACGAGAAGAAATACTGACAGCACTCGGATTCCAAGAAGGGGTTTTACCGATGAGGTACTTGGGATTACCGTTGTTATCTTCTCAATTAACGATTGACGATTGTCGCCCATTATTGCTGAAAATTGATAAATGTATTGCTGGTTGGGAGGGAATGACTATCTCATATGCCGGTAGGGTACAAATTATAAATTTTGTACTCATGTCGCTGAGTTTTGGGCATCGGCTTTCATACTGCCAAAGAAAGTTATTAATGAAATTGAAAAGAGGTTGCAATCTTTCTTGTGGAAGGGGACAACAACAAGTGGATATGCTAAGGTAGCATGGAAGGATCTATGTCGGCCGAAAGATGAGGGAGGATTAGGATTCAAAGATATTTCTATCTTGAATCATGCCTTAATGACAAAGAAACTATGTCATATCATCAGGTGCGATCGAACCTCAATTTGGGTTGAATGGCTTCACCATGGTAGGTTACGAGACACCTCCATTTGGACGATTCGGGAACATGGAGGTTCATGGGGCTGGCGGAAAATTCTACGTCTATGGGTTTTCCTCCGCCCTATGGTCGACTATCAGATCGGAGACGGGAGGAGATTTTACCTTTGGCAGGACCCATGGCATTACCATGGACCTCTTAGTGACACATTTCCACGCGGACTAAGGTTACTCGGAATGGAAGAATCAGCTAGACTCAGCACGGTGATTAGGGGAGGAGAGTGGCAGTGGCCTCCTATCACAGATTTTGAGTGTTTGGAGATTACTCACGTATTACCCACGATCCATGGAGGTGAGGACCGGATTATTTGGAGATCTGAGAAAGGACACCCCCACAACTCAGGCTCTGTATAGATTATTTGAACCCCAGGACCGAAAGTAGGCTAGTCTCCACTACTTTCGGGATCATTGAAGATTCCACGTCATTCATTCATCCTATGGCTTGCTATACTTGGCAAGTTAGCCACGATGGACAAACCATGGTTACCCACCTTGGCCCTTGTGTCTTGTGTACCGAGGGAGCGACGGAGACACATGGACACCTATTCTTTCAGTGCAGATTTAGTCGACAGTGTCTTGCAGCAATCCAGAGAGTGGTACGATTTACTTGGCCCAATAGAGACTGGCAAACGGATGTTGATGGGCTTCCCAAAAATGGAGGAGTAAACACATTGTTAACATGTCTTATCAAGCACTATTAGCAGCATGTGTTTACCACATTTGGAGGGAGAAAAACTTGAGACGATTTGAGAACACCGAGACGACAGCTAGCACTATTGCTTTATTGATAGTTGAGGATATTAGACAGCGGATTATTAGCATTACTCTACGTAATTCAGTCAGTACACGAGCTTTATATAGACTATGGCGTATCCCTTGGCCTATCAAGGGGAAAACCAACTGATGATCACATTGTTGTACTGTACTATTATTCTACTTAATGAAACTTATATTTACCCAAAAAAATTTACAATACAAATGCTTGGGTCTAGACCTGCGATTGGGTCAAGCTTCGTCGAATTCTGAGAACGTTCAAATGTTAGCTGTTTTGCACGGTTTTATTAAAACAAGTTTGTTTCCCTTTTACACTAACTTGTAGTTATTATTACGCTTAGCAAATTTACCACACAAATGCTTGGGTCTAGACCAACGTTTGGGACAGGTTTCGTCGAATTCTGAGAACGTTCAAAATTTAGTTGTTTTGCACGGTTTTATTAAAGCAAGTTTGTTTCCCTTTTATACTAACTTGTAGGTATTATTACACTTAGAAAATTTACCACACATATTCTTGGGTCTAGACCTACGATTGGGTCAAGTTTTGTCGAATTTTGAGAACGTTCAAAAGTTAGCTGTTTTGCACGGTTTTATTAAAACAAGTTTGTTTCCCTTTTATACTAACTTGTAGTTATTATTACGCTTAGCAAATTTCCAACACAAATGCTTGGGCCTAGACCAACGTTTGGGTCAAGTTTCGTCGAATTCTGATAACGTTCAAAATTTAGCTGTTTTGCACGGTTTTATTAAAGCAATTTTGTTTTTCTTTTATACTAACTTGTAATTATTATTACGCTTAGCAAATTTGCAACACAAATACTTGGGTCTAGACCCACGATTGGGTCAAGTTTCATTGAATTATGTGTACATTCAAAAGTTAACTGTTTTTGCACGATTTTTTTAAAACAAGTTTGTTTCCCTTTTATACTAACTTGTAGTTATTATTATGCTTAGAAAATTTACCACACAAATGCTTGGGTCTAGACCAACGTTTGGGACAGGTTTCGTCGAATTCTGAGAACGTTCAAAATTTAGTTGTTTTGCACGATTTTATTAAAGCAAGTTTGTTTGCCGTTTATACTAACTTGTAGTTATTATAACGCTTAGCAAATGTATAACACAAATGCTTGGGTCTAGACCTACGTTTGGTTCAAATTTCATAAAATTTTGAGAACGTTCAAAATTTAGCTGTTCTGCACGGTTTTATTAGAGCAAGTTTGTTTTCCTGTTATACTAACTTGTAATTATTATTACGCTTAGAAATTTAACACATTTGGGTCAAGTTTCGTCGAATTCTGAGCGAATTCTGAGAATGCTCAAAATTTAGCTGTTTTGAACGGTTTTATTAAAACAATTTTGTTTCCCTTTTATACTAACTTGTAGTTATTATTAGGCTTAGCAAATTTACAAATGCTTTGGTCTAGACCAACGTTTGGGTCAAGTTTCGTCGAATTCTGAGACCGTTCAAAATTTAGCTGTTTTGCACGGTTTTATTAAATTAAGTTTGTTTCCCTTTTATAATAACTTGTAGTTATTATTACGCTTAACAAATTTACAACATAAATGCTTGGGTCTAGACCTGCGATTGTGTCGAGTTTCGTCGAATTCTGAGAACGTTCAAAAGTTAGCTGTTTTGCACGGTTTTATTAAAATAAGTTTGTTTCCCTTTTATACTAACTTGTAGTTATTATTACGTTTAGGAAATTTAACACACAAATTCTTGGGTCTAGAGCAAATTTAACACACAAATTCTTGGGTCTAGACCTACGTTTGGGTCAAGTTTCGTCGAATTCTGAGAATACTCAAAATTTAGCTGTTTTGCACGGTTTTATTAAAACAAGTTTGTTTCCGTTTTATACTAACTTGTAGTTATTATTATGCTTAGAAATTTACAACACAAATGCTTGGGTCTAGTCCAACGTTTGGGTCAAGTTTCGTCGAATTTTGAGAACGTTCAAAATTTAGCTGTTTTGCACAATTTTATTAAAGCAAGTTTGTTTCCCTTTTATACTAACTTGTAGTTATTATTACGCTTAACAAATTTGCAACACAAATGCTTGGGTCTAGACCTACGATTGGGTCAAGTTTCATTGAATTCTTTGTACGTTCAAAAGTTAACTTTTTTTCACGGTTTTATTAAAACAAGTTTGTTTCCCTTTTATACTAACTTGTGATCTCCAAGCACTCGAAATCCGTGATAAGTGGCCACTGCCATTCTCCTCCATTAATCATCGTGCTAAGTTTTGCTGACTCCTCAAGTCCGAGAGTCTCGGTCCCTGTGGAAATGTCCCAATAAGAGGTCCCAGGTAATGCCATGGGTCCTGCCACAGGTGAAACTTCCGCCCATCTCCGATCTGGTAGTCCACCATAGGACGGAGAAAATCCATAGACGTAGGAGTTTCCTCCAACCCCACGAACCTCCATGCTCTCGGATTGTCCATATGGAAGTGTCTCGTAACCGGCCATGGTATAGCCATTCAATCCAAATAGAGGTTCGATCACACCGAATGATATCATAGAGTTTCTTGGTCATTAAGGCACGATTCAAGGTATTAATTTTCTTGAACCCAAGACCTCCCTCGTCCACCGGCCGACACAAAATCTTTCCACGCTACCTTGGCATAGCCACTATTTGTTGATCCCTTCTATAAGAAGTTTCGCAGCCTCTTCTCGATTTCGTTCGTAACTTTCTTTGGTAAAATGAACGCTGAAGCCCAATATAAGCTCAACGACATGTGTACAGATTTAATAATTTGTACCCTACCGGTATATGAAAACGCTATACCCTCCCAACCAGCAATACGTTTATCAATTTTCACCAATAATGGATGACAATCAGCAATAGTTATAATCTGGAGGATAACTTACATCATCACATAGGTCAGCAGTGATGTCAGTGTCTATATCAGCAGCTGTGTCATGCCCCACATCAGCAGTGATGTCAGCGTCCGCATCAGCTGTTGTGTCATGCTCCACGTTAGCAAATTCCGGCGTCTTCTTAGTTCTCTCCAGCAGCACATTGTTCACTGTATTCGTCGGCCGGAAAACCGTTAGATTGGTCGGAAACATGCCAGCAGCAGACCCACTGTCTTTACCCACGTTTCCGTCAAGATCCGTTCACCTATCTTGCCAGAAATGCTGCTGCGCGACGACTGATTATCAACCTTCATTCCTGTTCTGTTTTCCATCGAATCTGTAACCGACAACGACGACGGCAGTAAGTTTCGCCATACCTGACGCCTAGGCTTAGCAAGGACTGGTGCCGTTATCGGAAAACATCGCGTAACTGCCTCCTTCCCAATTCTTGATTCCCATTTGGATTTCAACTCACTAAATGCTGTCATTGATGTATCTCCTTCGTCGATTACAAAATAGGCAAGGCGAATGAACTCTATCATGTTGAACATGCCCATTTGATGTCTGCCATTGTTGCTTTGTGAAGGTGCGCCGCCAAATCCTAATTTTGGCCGGCGCACCGTATTCTCCATATTCGTGGCCAAGATTGATTTTTTGGGTAATGATCCGTCTTCTCTATTATCAAAAACCCTAACATCATCGTCTTCCATGGCTGAAACAACCAGAATTGTTTCATCTTACCCAAGCGTCGGTTCATATTCTACGGCGGCGCGAAACCCTAATCCTAAGGATTAAGAACCAGTATGTAAATCCACTTCTTTTCTGGCCAGAATTCCTCCCTTACCTTCCCCAAATCCATACGAGTGTGAATGGTTATGAATCTCGCCAGTTTCCGCCTCCAAATCGCCGTTTGTCTCTTCATCTTCCTCGGCGGAAAAATACAATTTGCCTCCAAACTCTTCCATGGCAGCCGTCCTGTTTTGCCCGTCGACGTCAGCCCCAACTCCGCTGTTAGTTTCATCGTCGCCGGCCGGAGAGAGAGAAGATAGGGTTTGAGGATTGCATGTGTGTAATTTTTTTGGTGTGGTAGTGTGTGAGAGAGAAGAGAGAGAAAATTGAGAGTCCATTTTTTTTGTTTGGGACTACGCTTTGGTTTTGGTTTGTTGTGAGAACCCCCCTATGTCTAATAAATACATAGTAATTAACCACATAATAATAAGCAACATTAACTTAAAAAAAATGAGAAATTACACTTTATTCCAAAAAATTCTAAAATTACACACACCACTCAAACTTTCACACTTAATCCATTAGGAATTGTCCAAAAATATTGATAAAATTTTAATTTTACACTTATAAAAATAAAAATATAGGGTTAAATCAATTTTGACCCCTGCGATATAATAAAATATCAAAAAACCCCCCTATGAAATTTTTAATGTAGAAAATCACCCCTTTGATACGAATAAATAATCACACCGCTTCTTGGTCAATTTGAGTCTATTTTTAGAAATAATAACTAAAATACCCCTTCTAGTCAATCGGACAAACTAGGCTTATTAATATATAATTATTTTAATTCATAATGTATATAATTTATAATTATTAAAAGAGAAACAAATTTGCGTTAATAAAATCGTGCAAAACAGCTAAATTTTGAACGTTCTCAGAATTCGACGAAATTTGACCCAACCGTAGGTCTACAACCAAGAATTTGTGTGGTAAATTTGCTATGCGTAATAATAACTACAAGTTAGTATAAAAGGAAAACAAACTTGCTTTAATAAACCCGTGCAAAACAGCTAAATTTTTAACGTTCTCAGAATTCGACGAAACTTGAGCCAAACGTTGGTCTAGACCAAAGCATTTGTGTGGTAAATTTGCTAAGCGTAATGATAACTACAAGTTAGTGTAAAAGGAAAATAAACTTGCTTTAATAAAACAGTGCAAAATAGCACAATTTTGAGTGTTCTCAGAATTCGACGTAACTTGACCCAACCGTAGATCTAGACCCAAGAATTTGTGTGGTAAATTTACTAAGCATAATAATACCTACAAGTTAATATAAAAGGGAAACAAACTTGCTTTAATAAAACCGTGCAAAACAGCTAAATTTTGAACGTTCTCAAAATTCGACGAAACTTGTCGCAAACGTTGGTCTAGACCCAACCATTTGTATGGTAAATTTACTAAGCGTAATAATAACTACAAGTTAGTATAAAAGGGATACAACCTTGCTTTATTAAAATAGTGTAGAACAACTAAATTTTGAGCGTTCTCAGAATTCGACGAAATTTGACCCAACCGTAGGTCTACAACCAAGAATTTGTGTGGTAAATTTGCTATGCGTAATAATAACTAAAAATTAGTATAAAAGAGAAACAAACTTGCTTTAATAAAACCGTGCATAATAGTTAAATTTTGAACGTTGTCAAAATTCGACGAAACTTGACCCAAACGTAGATCTAGACCCAAGCATTTGTGTTGTAAATTTTCTAAGCGTAATAATAACGACAAGTTAGTATAAAAGGGAAACAAACTTGCATTAATAAAACCGTGCAAAACAGCTAAATTTTGAGCGTTCTCAGAATTCGTCGAAACTTGACCCAAACGTACGTCTAGATCCAAGCAATTGTGTGGTAAATTTGCTAAGCATAATAACAACTACAAGTTAGTACAAAAGGGAAACAAACTTACTTTAATAATACCGTGCAAAACTGCTAAATTTTGAACGTTATCAGAATTCGAATAAACTTGACCCAAATGTAGATCTAGACCCACGCATTTGTGTTGTAAATTTGCTAAGCGTAATAATAACTTCGAGTTTCTATAAAAGAGAAACAAACTTGCTTTAATAAAACCGTGCAAAATAGCTAAATTTTGAACGTTCTCAGAATTCGACGAAACTTGACCCAAACATTGGTCTAGACCCAAGCATTTGTGTAGTAAATTTGCTAAGCGTAATAATAACAACAAGTTAGTATAAAAGGAAAATAAACTTGCTTTAATAAAAAAGTGCAAAAGAGCTAAATTTTGAGAGTTCTCAGAATTCGACAAAACTTGACCCAAACGTAGGTCTAGACCCAAGAATTTGTGTGGTAAATTTGCTAAGCGTAATACTAACTACAAGTTTGTATAAAAGAGAAACAAACTTTCTTTAATAAAACCGTGCAAAATAGCTAAATTTTGAACGTTTTCTCAGAATTCGACGAAACTTAACCCAAACGTAGATCTAGACCCAAGCATTTGTATTGTAAATTTTTTTTGGGTAAATGTAATTTTCATTAAGTAAAGTAATACAGTACAACAAGGTGATTTGTGTTGTAAATTTTCTAAGCATAATAATAACTACAAGTTTGTATAAAAGAGAAACAAGCTTGCTTTAATAAAACCGTGCACAATAGCTAAATTTTGGACGTTCTCAAAATTCGATGAAACTTGTCGCAAACGTTGGTCTAGACCCAACCATTTGTGTGGTAAATTTGCTAAGCGTAATAATAACTACAAGTTAGTATAAAAGGAAAACAAACCTGCTTTAATAAAACTGTGTAGAACAACTAAATTTTGAGCGTTCTCAGAATTCGACGAAACTTGACCCAACCGTAGGTCTAGACCCAATAATTTCTGTGGTAAATTTGGTATGCGTAATAATAACTACAAGTTAGTATAAAAGAGAAACAAACCTGCTTTAATAAAACCGTGCAAAACAGTTAAATTTTGAACGTTCTTAGAATTCTACGAAACTTGCCCCAAATGTTGGTCTAGACCTAAGCATTTGTGTGGTAAATTTGCTAACCATAATAATAACTACAAGTTAGTATAAAAGGAAAATAAACTTGCTTTAATAAAACAGTGCAAAACAACTAAATTTGAACGTTCCCAGAATTCGACGAAACTTGACCCAACTGTAGGTCTAGACCCAAGAATTTGTCTGGTAAATTTGATAAGCGTAATAATACCTACAAGTTAGTATAAAAGGGAATCAAACTTGCTTTAATAAAACCGTGCAAAACAGCTAAATTTTGAACATTCTCAGAATTCGACGAAACTTGACCCAAACGTTGCTCTAGACCCAAGTATTTGTGTCGTAAATTTGTTAAGCGTAATAATACCTACATGTTAGTATAAAAGGGAAATAAACTTGCTTTAAAAAAACCGTGCAAACAGCTAAAATTTGAACGTTCTCAAAATTCGATGAAACTTGTCGCAAACGTTGCTCTAGACACAACCATTTGTGTGATAAATTTACTAAGCGTAATAATAACTACAAGTTAGTATAAAAGGGAAAGAAACTTGCTTTAATAAAACTGTGCAAAACAACCAAATTTTGAACGTACTAAAAATTCGACAAAACTTGTCCCAAACGTTGGTATAGACCCAAGCATTTGTGTTGCATATTTCCTAAGCTAATAATAACTACAACTTAATATAAAAAGGAAATAAACATGCTTTAACAAAACAGCTATCTTTTGAACGTTATCAGAATTCGATGAAACTTGACCAAAACGTAGGTCTAGACCCAAGAATTTGTGTGGTAAATTTGCAAGGCGTAATAATAACTACAAGTTACTATAAAAGGGAAACAAACTTGCTTTAATAAAATCGTGCAAAACAACTAAATTTTGAACGTTCTCAGAATTCAACGAAACTTGACCCAAAAGTTTGTCTAGACCCAAGCATTTGTTTGGTAAATTTGCTAAGCGTAATAATAACTACAAGTTAGTATAAAAGGCAAACAAACTTATTTTAATAAAGCAGTGCAAAACAGCTAAATTTTGAGCGTTCTTAGAATTCGACGAAACTTGACCCAACCGTATATCGAGACCACGAATTTGTGTGGTAAATTTGCTAATCGTAATAATACCTACAAGTCAGTATAAAAGGGAAACAGACTTGCTTTAATAAAACCGTGCAAAACAGCTAAATTTTGAACATTCTCAGAATTCGACTAAACTTAACACAAACGTTGGTCTAGACCCAAGCATTTGTATGGTAAATTTGCTAAGCGTAATAACAACTACAAGTTAGTATAAAAGAGAAATAAACTTGCTTTAATAAAGTAGTGCAAAACAGCTAAATTTTGAGCATTCTCAGAATTCGACGAAACTCGACCCAAACGTAGATCTCGACCCAAGAATTAGTGTGATAAATTTGCTAAGCGTAATAATAACTACAAGTTTGTATAAAAGGCAAACAATCTTACTTTAATAAAACCATGCAAAACAGTTACATTTTGAACCCTTCTCAGAATTCGACGAAACATGATCGAAACGTAGATCTAGACCTAAGCATTTGTGTTGTATATTTGCTAAGAGTAATAATAACTACAAGTTAGTATAAAAGGGAAATAAACATGCTTTAATAAAATAGTGCTAAACAGCTAACTTTTGAACGTTCTCAAAATTCAACGAAACTTTACCAAAACGTAGGTCTAGACCCAGAATTTGTGTGGTAAATTTGCTATGCGTAATAATAACTACAAGTTTCTATAAAAGGGAAACAAACTAGCTTTAATAAAATTGTGCAAAACAACTAAATTTTGAACGGTTTCAGAATTCGACAAAATTTGTCCCAAATGTTGGTTTAGACCCAAAGATTTCTGTTGTGAATTTGCTAAGCGTAATAATAACTACAAGTTACTATAAAAAGAAAACAAACTTGCTTTAATAAAACTGTGCAAAACAGCTAAATTTGGAACGTTATCAGAATTCGACGAAATTTGACCCAAACGTTGGTCTAGACCCAAACATTTGCTTAGAAAATTTGCTAAGCACAATGATAACTACAAGTTAGCATAAAAGAGAAATAAACTTGCTTTAATAAAACAGTGCAAAACAGCCAAATTTTGAGCATTCTTAGAATTCGCTTGCTTTAATAAAACAGTGCAAAACAGCCAAATTTTGAGCATTCTTAGAATTCGACGAAACTTGACTCAATTGTAGGTCTAGACCCAAGAATTTGTTTGGTAAACTTGCTAAGCGTAATAATACCTACAAGTTAGTATAAAAGGGAAACAAACTTGCTTTAATAAAACCGTGCAAAAAAATTAAATTTTGAACGTTAATTTGTGTTGTAAATTTGCTAAGCGCAATAATAACTACAAGTTTGTATAAAAGAGAAACAAACTTGCTTTAATAAAACCGTGCAAAACAGCTAAATTTTGAACGTTCTCAGAATTCGACGAAACTTGTCGCAAACGTTGGTCTAGACCCAACCATTTGTGTGGTAAATTTGCTAAGCGTAATAATAACTACAAGTTAGTATAAAAGGAAAAAAAACTTGCTTTAATAAAACAATGCAAAACAGCTAAATTTTGAGCGTTCTCAGAATTCGACGAAACTTGACCCAATCATAGGTCTAGACCTAAGAATTTGTGTGGTAAATTTGATAAGCGTAATAATACCTACAAATTAGTATAAAAGGGAAACAAACTTGCTTTAATAAAACCGTGCAAAACAGCTAAATTTTGAACATTCTTAGAATTCGACAAAACTTGACCCAAACGTTGGTCTAGACCCAAGCATTTGTGTCGTAAATTTGCTAAGCATAAAGCGTAGGAAAAAATGGAACCAAAAAATTCTCTCTCTAAAATTTCTCTCTCTAATTTTTCACATACAAATTTGTCATCTTCCTCACATCCGGCCGGCGACGTGGAGATCGCCGGCGAGGCTCCGGTGGATAGCGAAGGTGACGGATCAGTGACCGGTCAGCGGAAGAAGAACGACCGTGGATGAATTTTTGGAAATCCAGTTGCGCACGGTGGAGAAGATGATAGGTCGGGACCTTCGCCGCCAGTTGAAACAGCCATTTTTCCGCCGGCTGAGGGTAGCCCAAGGTTTTTCTTGGGCGTGGATGGGCTGTCGACAGCGAAAGGTGGGAGTGTGGGAGCTGAAATCGCGACTGCAGATCTGGGTTTTGGAGGTGACGCGACCTTGAAAGGCGTCCATGGCGGATCATTTTCTTCCTCGTTCAACCTGGACGAGTTTTTGAACCTTGTCGACCGTGTTATTGACAAGGGCGATGAGGCATCCATGGCTGCTTTGAATGACTTTAAAATCCGATGGCAAGTGCGTTCTGGAGAAGGCACCAATCTGCGTGAAACGACGACGGTGGAGCGCGGCCGTGAACGACCAGTGACCGGAGGCCTTCGTAAGGCTTTGCGCTGCCTTATCCCGCTAGATGCAGGGCAAACGGTGGTAAGACGCCTGCAACGCTCCAGCTCCCCGCGATGGTGACTGTTCGCGTTCCAGCGATGGCGACTGGTGGAAATGGAGGTTTTTTTGGTCGTCCGGCCAATCCTGGTGGTTGGTAAGCTGCTGCAAACGACTCTGCAGCTGCTAGAGCTCCTGGCGCATTTTTTCGGTGGTTTGATGAGTGGCCGGTGACTTCTCCAGCGACCGGTGACGTGTGCCGGAAAGCTGACGTGGACGCCAATGTGGATACGGCTGGAGCTGAAGTGGCAGCGGAAGTGGGTGACAAGGACGGTGAGTTGGAGAATGAGAGGGCGGCTGGTAGGGCTTATGTCATCCCTGATGCAAGGGTTGATGTCATCCATGATGCTAGGGCTGATGTCACTGCTTACACAGCTACTGATGTCATCAATCCTAGGGCTGACATCAGCAGTTATATGGAAGGAAAAAACAGCAATTTAGGTAAAAAATTGGCACCCGTTCCTTTATTTATTGGGAACATTCCGCTTCACACCAGTTCTAATGGGATTGTTAATGATAAAATTGCTGATGCATTCAACAATTCGTCCTGGAAAACGCTATCTTTCATTGCCCCAACGACGCAAAATGGGGAGGTTGTAGTTTGTCCTTCACTTGATACTGTGCATGACAGATCCAAACGATGGAAGGCTACGGCAGTGGGATACTTTACGTGAAAGCGGCCATACTATCATCACTTGAAGGAGTTTGCCCATTCGGTTTGGCCGGCGCTACGAGAGGTCACAGCAACTGCTAATAGCTTCTTTTTCTTCCAATTTAAAACAGAAATTGATATGGAGGAGGTCATAGAAGGGGGGCCATGACTGTTTCAGGGACAACCAATTGTATTGCAAAAGTGGGAACCGTGTATGGCTATGAGAAAGTTGAAGCATACACAAGTGCCTGTCTGGATAAAACTGCGACACCTTCCATTGGAATTCTGGACGACGGAAGGATTGAGTATTGTTGCTAGCGGTGTGGGTAAGCCTCTATACCCTGATGCGATAACGAGGGCATGCACGAGACTGGACTCGCTCGTGTATGCGTGATGATTGATGTTACTCAGAAATTGGCAAAATATATTATCATAATGATGCCAGATGAAGATGGCGGGGAAACCCCATGCAAGGTTGACATCGAGTATAAATGGCTTCCCCCTAAATGCACAGGATACATGACATTGGGTCACTCAGAGAAGGAGTGTTCGTTGACCAAACCTCATAAACAGACAAAGCCCCCAGTGAAAGTGTATGTACCAAAAGCCAATGTCCCCCCTCCACCAGTCCCCGAGGAGAGAGAAAAGAAACATAAGACCGTGGTTGAGGTGGATGATGAAAAGCCAGAGGAGATGAAGGTACAAAATAGAATAAACGTTACACCTCATCGTAGAAGGAGAAGGGTAAGGAAATGGCTATTTATAATCCTTTTGATGCTTTGAATTCACTGGACGACGCAGAAGAGAATACTAGGGGTCCTAACACATGCAGCCCCTCTAGTAGTGATCCATGTTGAATCTAGCGGTGTGGAATGTCTGGGGGCTGAATAAGAGAAACCATCAGCTCGCAGTAAAGGACCTTATCTCGAAATACAGGTTACATTTTATGGGCATATTAGAAACTCGTGTTCGTATTAATAATGTCATGCATATTCAGTCGTTTTTGCTTCCTCATTGGAAATGGTTTGTTGATTATGCAACTGTGGGTAACCGCATTTGGGTAGCGTGGGATGAGAATGTTGTGGATGTTCATATTCTTGATTTAGGGAATCAATTTATGTACTGTCGTGTCACTCATAGGGCTGATAGTGAATCCCTCATAATCACTATTGTTTATGGTGCCTCTAAGATGATTGATCGCAGAAGTTTATGGAATACCTTGGAAACATTAGCTCGGGAACACTAGGATGAACCCTGGCTGGTGGGGGGAGACTTCAATGCAGTCCGAGAAATGAATGAGGTGTGTGGAGCTTCTGGTGATATAAGGATGGCCATGAAGAATTCAATGCTGGTATCCAGGAGGCCAGGTTAATGCCATTGCCTATGCAGGGGGAATGGTATACTTGGCATAATTACAGCACGAACTCTCGGAGTCTATAAAAGAGATTGGATCGGATTCTCATTAATGATAGATGGCTTTCGAGGTTTCCCTCCTCATGTTATCATAGCCTTTTACCGCGAACTTCTGACCACTCACCGCTTGTACTGCATGGAGACAGGCAAAATCAAACTGAAGGTATGTTTCGATTTGACAACTACCTAACACACTTACCTAAATTTATCCCCAGTGTGCAGAATATTTGGCATAGTACAATCATTGGGGTTCCTATGTTTGCGGTAACACGTAAACTTAAAGCATTGAAGCCGGTCTTCAGGGAACAAAGGAGGAAGAAGGGGGATTTGACTCTAAACGTTCAATTACCTAAAGGCTTTCTAGATGAGGCACAACAGCTGGTGAGCTCAGATAGACAGAATGAGGCCTTTTTACAATTAGAACACTACTGCCGCCTGGTATATGCAAAAGCGGCAAAACTGGAACAAATCATGCTGCATCAGCGAGCCAAGATACAGTGGATGAAGGGAGGTGACCAATGCTTCCGGATTTTCTTTCGTAAAATTGCCCAAAGAAGGGTGGCGAGGAGGATACTGTAGATAAATGATGATAATGGGACCATCCACACTGAACCAAAAAAGATTATCAATGAATTTGTCCGTTACTATCAAAATCTCTTGGGCAGTATCAGACGACAGATAACGTTGGATATTGGCTTTCTCAGACCATGGTCAAGACATGTTCTTTCTAATGAGGAGGCTGGCCAGCTTATATTGGCATTTACACCGGATGATGTGAAGCAAGCAGTATTTGACATTGCAGAGGACAAGGCACCGGGACCTAATGGATATTCATCAGGATTCTTTAAAGCAGTCTGGCCAGTAGTGGGACAGGAAGTTACAAAGGCGGTACTGGAATTCTTTAGTACCGGTAAACTACTCAAACAAGTCAACTCCACACTTTTGGCACTAATCCCAAAGGTACACACTCATATGACTATTGGTGATTTTAGATCAATTTCGTGCTGTAATGTGTTATACAAAATTATTGCGAAATTACTTGTGCAACGGTTGAGTGGGTTCTGGACAAGACAATTAGTCCCTGTTAGGGAGCATTTATTCCAGGGCGTAGCATTGGGGACAATATTTTTTTGGCATAGGAATTGCTCATGAGATATAACCAGGTGAGGCTCCCACCTCGTTGTACCCTGAAAGTCGATATAAGGAAGGCATATGATACTGTGGAGTGGGACTTCCTACTTGCGGTCTTGCAATTATTTGGTTTCCCCCAAACGTTCACCAGGTGGATTGAGGAGTGTGTAACGACGGCGGCATTCTCGATTGGTCTTAATGGAAACCCTCACGGTTACTTTGCAAGAGCACATGGATTAAGACAGGGAGACCCTCTATCTCCCTATCTTTTTATTCTCGTTGTGGAAGTCTTGTATTTGGGATTAGTGCAACTTATTGAGCAGGATATGCAATTCTCCTATCACTGGAAATGTGAGCCGGCCAAAGTCTTTCAGTTGGGATTCGTAGACGATCTCCTGCTTTTCTGTAGAGCTGACTTGGATTCTCTCAGGACCTTCAAGATGGGGTTGGACCGATTTGCAGAATGGTCGGGACTTCGGCTGAACGTACAAAAAAGCCATGTCATTTTCTCTTGATCAACACAAGGCTTGAAGGATCAGATTTTAGCAATTATGGGCTTCCAGGAGGGCCAACTACCAATGAGGTACTTGGGTCTCCCTCTACTGTCTTCTAGATTATCTATATCCGATTGTCAGCCACTTTTATTGAAAATTGATGCTCGCATTAATGGCTCGGAAGGAATTTCATTATCGTATGTTGGACGTATACAAATCATTAAATCCGTAGTATCAGCAATGAGCATTTATTGGGCATCTGCATTCATCTTACTGAAGGCTATTATTAAACAAATTGAGAAACGCCTCAGAACTTTTCTATGAAAAGGCACTTCTACGTCGGGATACGCCAAGGTAGCGTGGAAGGATGTGTGTAAACCAATTAAAGAAGGAGGCCAAGGAATTAAGGATATTGGTATCCTTAACCGTTCCTTAATAGCAAAGAAGTTATGTGACATTATCAGATGTGACCGAACATCTATATGGGTTGAGTGGTTGAAGTAGGGACGATTACACAACACTTCAATTTGGACAATTAATGAGAAGGGAGGATCATGGGGATGGCAAAAACTGCTCCGACTTCGCAGCTCTATCCTACCTATGATGGAGTTTCTTATTGGAGAGGGGAGATCATTCTACTTGTGGAAGGACCCGTGGCACCACTTGGGCCCACTTATTACTAGATTCCCACGAGGACCGAGCCTCTTAGGACTTGATGAATCCACCAAACTACAAGTCGTCATTCCTGAGGGAATGGCAGTGGCCTTTCATTACTAATTTGAAATGTATGGACATCATTTACATGTTACCCC
>NW_011628126.1:23204-40882 GCF_000512975.1 Sesamum indicum | reverse complement strand
GGTTTTCAGAGGGACGACCCACTACACAATCCCTATACAGACTTTTCTGTCCACCTGGACCAAAAGTAGGATGGTCTTCACTACTTTCGGGTTCGTTGAAGATTCCCCGACATAACTTCACTCTTTGGTTAGCAATTCAGGAGAAGCTACCGACGATTGATAAACCACCGAGCCTCTTAGGACTTGATGAATCCACCAAACTACAAGTCGTCATTCCTGAGGGAATGGCAGTGGCCTTTCATTACTAATTTGAAATGTATGGACATCATTTACACTTTACCTCAGATTCATGGAGGGGATAACAGGATCAACTGGCGGTTTTCAGAGGGACGACCCACTACACAATCCCTATACAGACTTTTCTGTCCACCTGGATCAAAAGTAGGATGGTCTTCACTACTTTCGGGTTCTTTGAAGATTCCCCGACATAACTTAATTCAGGAGAAGCTACCGACGATTGATAAACCATGGATGACTCATCTAGGGGGATGTATTCTCTGTGACGAGGGTACAGCGGAGACACACACTCACATGTTCTTCCGCTGTTGATTTAGCAGAGGATGCCTTGCAGCTATACGACAACATATTCGATTTGCTTGGCCCAATCGTGAGTGGACAAGAGACGTGGAATGGGCATCGAGGAAGTGGAGGAGGAAGCATATTGTTAATGTTGCCTATCGAGCATTACTTGGTGCATGCATATACCATATATGGCGAGAGAGGAACTTGAGACGATTTGAGCACACCCAGCGGCCGGAAAGTGTATTAGCTCCTTGCATCATAGAAGACGTTAGACAGAGGATAATTAGTATTAATCTTTCCAGTTCTATTAGTACATGTGCGCTCTATAGACTTTGGCGTATCCCTTGGTCTGTCGGGGGAGTCACCACTTGATTGTTGTACTTTACCTCTTTTTTTAATGAAACTTACATTTACCCCAAAAAAAAAGGTTGTTTCCCTTTTATACTAACTAGTAGTTCTTATTACGCTTAGCAAATTTACAACACAAATGTTTGGGTCTAGACCTACGGTTACGTCAAGTTTCGTCGAATTCTGAGAACGTTCAAAATTTAGCTGTTTTGCACGGTTTTATTAAAGCAAATTTATTTTCCTTTTATACTGACTTGTAGGTATTATTACGTTTAACAAATTTACCACACAAATGCTTAGGGCTAGACCAACATTTGGGTCAAGTTTCTTCGAATTATGAGAACTTTCAAAATTTGGTTGTTTTGCACTATTTTATTAAAGCAAATTTATTTCCCTTTTTATACTAACTTGTAGTTATTATTAAGCTTAGAAAATTTAAAACACAAATGCTTGGCTCTAGACCAACGTTAGGACAAGTTTCGTCGAATTCTGAAAACGTTCAAACTATCGCTGTTTTGCACTGTTTTATTAAAACAAGTTTATTTTCCTTTTACACTAACTTGTAAATATTATTACGCTTAGGAAATTTACCACACAAATTCTTGGGTCTAGTAGACCAACGATTGGGTCAAGTTTCATCGAATTCTAACAACGTTCAAAAGTTAGTTGTTTTGCATGGTTTTATTAAAAAAAATTTGTTTCCCTTTTAAACTAACTTGTAGTTATTATTTTCGCTTAGCAAATTTACAACACAAATGCTTGGGTCTAGACCAACGTTTGGGTCAAGTTTCGTCGAATTCTGAGAACGTTTAAAATTTAGCTGTTTTGCACGATTTTTTTAAAGCAAGTTGTTTCCCTTTTATACTAACTTGTAGTTATTATTACGCTTAGGAAATTTACAACACAAATGCTTAGGTCTAGACCAACGTTTGGGACAAGTTTCGTCGAATTCTGAGAACGTTCAAAATTTAGCTATTTTGCACTGTTTTAGTAAAGCAAGTTTATTTCCCTTTTATACTAACTTGTAGGTATTATTAAGATTAGCAAATTTACCACACAAATTCTAGGGTCTAGACCTACGATTGGGTCAAGTTTTATCGAATTCTGAGAACGTTCAAAAGTTAGCTGTTTTGCACGATTTTATTAAAATAAGTTTGTTTCACTTTTATACTAACTTGTAGTTATTATTACGCTTAGCAAATTTACAACACAAATGCTTTGGTCTAGACCAACGTATGGGTCAAGTTTCATCGAATTTTGATAACGTTCAAAATGTAGTTGTTTTGCACGGTTTTATTAAAGCATTTCCCTACCGCTCATTACTTGCAACGAGTGTCTAACACATATGGAGGGAGAGGAACTTGAGGAGATTTGAACAGACTGAGCGGACACCGGCTACTCTTAGTATACTGGTCATCGATGATGTCAGGCAGAGGATTCTTAGCGCTAATCTTGATTCGTCAGTCAGTACACGAGCATCGTATAGACTATGGCGTATCCCTTGGGTTGAGGGAGACACCAATTGATGATCACATGTTGTACTGTACTACTATTTTTTTATTAACAAAATTTACATTTACCCAAAAAAATAAGTTTGTTTCCCTTTTATACTAACTTGTAGTTATTTATTACGCTTAGCAAATTTACAACACAAATGCTTGGGTCTAGACCAACGGTTGGGTCAAGTTTCGTCCAATTCTGAGAACATTCAATATTTAGCTGTTTTGCAAGGTTTTATTAAAGCAAGTTTGTTTCCCTTTTATACTAACTTGTAGTTATTATTACGCTTAGCAAATTTACAACACAAATGCTTAGGTCTAGACCAACGTTTGGGAAAAGTTTCGTCGAATTCTGAGAACATTCAAAATATCACTGTTTTGCACTGTTTTATTAAAACAAGTTTGTTTTCCTTTAATACTAACTTGTAGGTATTATTACGCTTAGGAAATTTACCACACAAATTTTTGGGTCTAGACCAACGACTGGATCAAGTTTCGTCGAATTCTGAGAACGTTCAAAAGTTAGCTGTTTTGCATGGTTTTTATAAAACAAGTTTGTTTCCCTTTTAAACTAACTTGTAGTTATTATTACGCTTAGCAAATTTACAACACAAATACTTGGGTCTAGACCTACGTTTGGGTCAAGTTTCGTCGAATTCTGAGAACGTTCAAAATTTATCTGTTTTGCATAGTTTTATTAAAGCAAATTTATTTTCCTTTTATACTAACTTGTAGGTATTATTACGCTTAACAAATTTACCACGCAAATGCTTGGATCTAGACCAACATTTGGGTCAAGTTTCGGAGAATTTTGAGAACGTTTAAAATTTAGTTGTTTTGCACGATTTTATTAAAGCAAGTTTGTTTCTTTTTATACTAACTTGTAGTTATTATTACGCTTAGCAAATTTACAACACAAATACTTGGGTCTAGACCTACGTTTGGGTCAAGTTTTGTCGAATTCTGAGAACGTTCAAAATTTATCTGTTTTGCATAGTTTTATTAAAGCAAATTTATTTTTCTTTTATACTAACTTGTAGGTATTATTACACGTAGCAAATTTACCACGCAAATGCTTGGGTCTAGACCAACGTTTGGGTCAAGTTTCGTCGAATTTTGAGAACGTTTAAAATTTAGCTGTTTTGCACGATTTTATTAAAGCAAGTTTGTTTCTTTTTTATACTAACTTGTAGTTATTATTACGCTTAGCAAATTTTTAACACAAATTCTTGGGTTTAGACCAACGGTTGGGTCAAGTTTCGTCGAATTCTGATAACGTTCAAAATTTAGCTGTTTTGCACGGTTTTATTAAAGCAAGTTTGTTTCCCTTGTATACTAACTTGTAGTTATTATTACGCTTAGCAAATTTACAACACAAATGCTTGGGTCTAGACCTACGGTTGGGTCAAGTTTCGTCGAATTTTGAGAATATTCAAATTTAGCTGTTTTGTACGGTTTTATTAAAGCAAATTTATTTCCCTTTTATACTGACTTGTAGGTATTATTACTTTTAGCAAATTTATCACACAATGTGCAGTTAGCTAAGGGTTTTCTTGAAGCGGCACAAATTCTGGTCAGCTCGAACAGACAGGATGACTTGTTCTTATACCTAGAGCATTGCTGTCGAATGGTTTTGGACAAGGCGGCGAAGCTAGAGGAAATCATACTTCGTTAGAGAGCTAAAATGGAGTGGATGAAGGGGGGTGACCAATGCTCCAAATTTTTTTTTCACAAGATTGCGCAACGAAGGACAGCAAGGAGAATCTTGAAAATTAACGATGAACATGGAGTCACCCATATGGAGCAACAGGCGGTGGTAAATGATTTTATCTCCTTCTTCTAGAACCTGCTAGGAGGAGAGAGACGACGGGATGTGGTTCATCTCCGGTTCCTTAGACCATGGGCATGACATTTGCTGACAGACGACGAGGCCAACTCTATCTTATTGCCTTTCACCCCGGTTGATGTTAAACAGGCAGTGTTTGATATTGCTGAGGATAAAGCGTCGGGGCCCGATAGGTACTCATCAAGTTTCTTTAAAGCGGCATGGCGGATTGTGGGACAGGAGGTAACGGAAGCAGTGTTGGATTTCTTTAATACTGGGAGGCTCTTGAAACAAATCAACACCACTTTACTGGCAGTTATACCGAAGGTTCACTCCCCAATGTCCATAAGTGATTTTTGACCCATTTCTTGTTGTAATGTGCTTTATAAGATTATCGCCAAACTCATTGTCCAACTATTGAGTGTGGTTTTGGACAAACTCATTAGCCCCTGCCAAACGGCGTTTGTGCCTGACAGAAGTATCAGTGATAATATCATGCTAGCCTAGGAATTCTTTTCGAGATACAACCAGACAGGCCTTCCTCCCAGATGTGCGCTAAAAGTGGATATTAGAAAGGCGTATAATACGATTGAGTGGGACTTTTTGTCTATTGTTCTTGAGCTATTTGGTTTCCCGAACATATTTACCAGGTGGATTGAGGAATGTGTCACTACAGCATCTTTCTCAGTCGGGCTCAATGGAAAGCCCCATGGATTCTTCACGGGAGCCAGAGGGATACGACAGGGGGATCCTCTTTCACTGTACTTATTTGTGCTCATCATGGAGGTGCTACACTTGGGTTTTCTCCAATTGATTGATCAAGAAGGCCCTTTTACGTTTCACTGGAAATGCAAAGCATCGCGTGCGTTCCAGCTTGGGTTCGCTGACGACCTACTATTGTTAAGCAAGGCTGACATTACATCCATCGGAGTTTTCAAAATGGGACTTGATCGATTTGCTGGATGGTCAGGGCTGAAGCTGAACGTCCAAAAGAGTCATCTTATCATCTCAGGGTCAACACAGGGATTGAGAGAAGATATGCTGACTTTACTTGTGTTCCAGGAAGGGCAACTACCGATGAGGTACCTTAGTCTTCCTCTCCTATTTTCTAAATTGTCTTTTTCGGATTGCCAACTGTTATTGACAAAAATTGACCAACGTGTTGCCTGGTGGGAGGGGCTTGCACTTTCATATGCTGGAAGAGTGAAAATTCTAAAATCTGTGCTCACATCACTTAGTGTTTATTGGGCCTTGCATTCATTTTGCCGAAGAAAATCACTAAAGAAATTGAGAAAAGACTACGAGCTTTCTTATGGAAAGGAACGGGGAACAGTGGATACGCAAAGGTAGCATGGAATGATGTGTGTCGGCCTGTTGAGGAGGGAGGCTAAGGAATCAGGGATGTTGCTACATTAAATCAGGCATTAATGAGCAAGAAACTCTGTGATGTAATCCGATGCGAGAGGACATCAATTTGGGTGGACTGGTTGTACGCTAATCGGTTACAAAACACCTATGTTTGGACAGTACGGGATGATAGGGGTTCATGGGGTTGGAGGAAATTGCTACGTCTTCGAAGTTACATTCGCCCAGTGGTGGATTACTGTATTGGAGATGGAACGAGTTTCTATATATGGCAGGATCCATAGCACCCTCTTGGGCCACTTATTGATAGATTCCCACACGCTCCGAACCTATTGGGACTGGATTTGTCGACCAAGCTTAGCTCGATCATTTTGGAGGTGAATTGCGATGGCCCACTATCACGGATTTCGAGTGCCTCGAAATAACTCATGTACTACCTCCAATCCATGGAGAAGCAGACAGTATTATTTGGAGAGTGGACGGTGGACAACCCTCAACTAAGGCCCTTACTAGATTATTTGATCCACCAGGGACGAAAGTAGACTGGGCTTCACTACTTTTGGGCTCCTGTAAGATCCCTCGTCACCTCTTCATTTTGTGGATGGCGATTCTTGGCAAACTCCCAACGACGGGCAAACCATGGCTATCTCATCTTGGTGATTGTGTCTTGTGTGATGGGGCAATGGAGAATCATACTCACCTTTTCTTCCAATGTTGATATAGTAGACGGTGCCTTTCCGAGATCCGCAAATTGGTTCGATTCCCATGGCCAAATCGAGATTGGGCAAATGACATTGATTGGGCAGCACGAAAATGGAGGGGCAAGCACATTGTCAAACTTGCTTATAGAGCATTGCTAGTTTCTTGTGTTTACTATATTTGGAGGGAGAGGAATCTAAGACGATTCGAGCATCAACAAAGAACAGCGACCACTTTGGCCTCCTTGATTGTTAATGATGTAAAGCAGAGGATACTTAGTATTAATCTAGCTTACTCGGTTAGCACATGTGCCTTATACAGACTATGGCGTATCCCATGGTTTGTCACAGGAGAGACCAACTCATGAACACAGTGTTGTACTATTTTTATTTAGTTAATGAAATTTATATTTACCCTAAAAAAAATATATTTTCATAAATATGACTAAAGAGTGATCATAACTCACAATCATATGAATCAATCCATTGACCTCTAAAATAAATAACAATAGCAATATTGTTTTGCTATGCCATATTTTCACAACAAAATAAAATATATATATATATAAAAACTTGAGTTAATAACATTTATAACAAAAACATATATAAAAACTTGAGTTAATAACATTTATAACAAAAACAACCAAATGTATAAATATAAAAAAAATTTAGTGAAAGGAACTTACTAGATTAGTTTTGATTATAAAAATTCTCGATTGAAAATGTCAAATAAAATAAAATAAAATTTTGGGTCAAATGCACTTTCCACACCTAAAAATATATATTGAACTTGTAATTTTATTATTTTATGAGTGATGATATGCTATATTTTAAATATTTGTGCATGTAATTTAATATAAAAATATATAAGTTATATAATATTTTATTATTTTTTATAAGTGATGTGTTTGCAAACCAGTTGGGGAAAGGGGCCAAGGAATTAAAGATATTGGTATTCTCAACCGAGCCCTAATGACAATGAAACTGTGTAATGTCATTAGATGTGATCGAACGTCTATTTGGGTTGAGTGGCTACAGCTCGGATGACTACGAAATAATTCCATTTGGACAGTTGACGAGAAGGGAAGATCGTGGGGTTGGAGAAAGCTGCTTCGTCTATGCAGACTTATCCAATCAATGGTGGAGTTTCATATTGGTGATGGTAGGACCTTCTATCTTTGGAAGGATCCATGGCATCACCTTGGACCCCTGATCACTAGATTTCCAAAAGGACCGAGATTACTTGGGCTAGACGATTCCACCAAGCTCCATACGGTTATTGATGAGAGCCAATGGCACTGGCCCCTCATCACATATTTGAAATGCCTTCAGATTATCTATACATTACCCTAGATTCATGAAGGAGATGATAGAATCATTTGGCGTTTTCTGGATGGGCGACTCACCGCCCAAGCTCTGTACCGACTTATCAGCCCAACTGGACCGAAAGTAGACTGGTCTTCACTACTTTCGGGTTCGTTGAAGATTCCACGGCATACTTTTATCTTATGAATGGCTATTTAGGAAAAATTGCCAACGACGGACAAACCATGGCTCACACACATGGGAGGATGTATACTCTGTGATGAGGATGCAGTTGAGACACATTCTCATTTATTCTTCCAATGCCGCTTCAACAGAAGATGCCTTTCAGCAATACAAGAAATTATTCGATTCGCCTAGCCCAATCGAGCATGGGCAACAGATGTGGAATGGGCAGCGAGAAAATGGAGAGGGAAGGATATCATGAATGCTGCATACCGAGCGTTCCTTGGATCATTCGTTTACCACTTATGGCGTGAAAGAAACTGCAGACGGTTCCAACAAACTGATCATACGGCAAATGTATTGGCTTCTTTCATTATCGACGATGTTAGGCAGAGATTTTTGAGTATTAATCTCTCTAGTTCCATTAGTACATGTGCTCTCTACAAACTATGGCGTATCCCTTGGCCTGTCGAGGGATAACCAATTCACTGTTGTACTGTACTATTTCTACATAATGAAACTTACCTTTACCTCACTGTTGTACTGTACTATTTCTACATAATGAAACTTACCTTTACCCAAAAAAAATATTTTATGAGTGATAACGGATTCTTCTTAAGCTTATCATACAATATTGCTGTTTCTTGGCAAGGTTCTTATAGTATGGGGCTATATAATTCAGACTGCTATATTTTAAATATTTATGCATGTAATTTAATATAAAAATTATAAGTTATATAATATACTTTTTTATAAAATTAAATTGAGCTTGTAAATAATTTTCTTTGTAAAACATATTTTCATATTGAACTTGTAAACATTTTTTTATGTATTATATAATTTATATGAAGCTATACATTTTGAATATTATTGTTTAAATAAAAATTTTAGTAAAAATTTTAAAATTACTAAAATTAGTTTTGAGAGAGATTTTTTAATTAAATATACATAGGAAGTGAAACAAAAAATATAAAAATATGTTAAAAGGGTGTTTTGTTCTGTCAACACTAAATTATTTTGGGCAAATTGCAATTTTCGTCCAGTTTCTTAGGGGTTGTGGCATTTTCAGTCCAGGTCTTTATCAAAATAGTATTGTGGAACAATAATTAAAAAAATTTGACAATTTTAGGACAAATTACCCTAAATCAGCCGGAATTGTGCACGAGGGAGGCACGTGAGCTTTTGAAAATTGGGGGAAGCTGACGTGGCCGGTTAAATGGATTAGGTGTAAAAAAAAAAAGCAGACAACATGACGTGGCAAGCTGACGTGGAAAAAAAGGCCACGTCAGCTTGCCAACGTGGACATTGTTGGAGGGAAAACAGACAGCACGTCTTTAGCACGTGCTGTCGTCTTCTCACCTGTTTTACAGAATAGGGTAAAGAAAAAGGGGTAAAAATCCCTAGCCAAATCCCTAACTGTAAAGAAAGAAAAAGAGCGAAAGAAAAGGAAATTACTGAACTCTAGCACGAAGGAAAAGGAAATTTTACTGCGGTAATCGAATGTGGGAAGATGGTCGTCATTCGCGCAGACAGGCATTTGAATATGCCACCGCCTGCTTATCGTAAGTGGTTCCTTCATTTTTTTTTGTTATTTAGCTTGCATTGTGCTTAGTGCTCTTAGAATAGTATTTAAAGGAAATGAATTTGCTATTGTGAAAAGGGGAAACATGGTCCCCATGAAGATGACTGTTCTTTGTTGTTTTGTGTGTGTGTCTGTTTTTTTTTTTTTGTATTGCTATTTTGTAAAGTGGAAACGCGGTCCCCCATGAAATTGCTATCATAATATTATAATGTTGGTGTTGGTATGGTGTGTTGTTATTGCTATGTTGCTTAGGTTTCTTTTTTTTTTATGCTCTTTTACAGACCCTGAGACAGAATCCATAACTGTAGCTGTTTTCTATGGGGGTGAACTTAGAAACATGCTTGTTGCAGCTTGCATTGGTGGAAAAGTACAGAAATTTGATTATGTCAATGTGACTCATATGAACAGGCAAAACCTTGAACTTTTTGCTGAAAAATGTGGGGTTTCTGGGGAAGGAATAAGGTTTTACATAATAAAAAATGGTGGCTTTAAACTATTGTTCAGTGATGAAGATATACTAGAACAAGCTTTAGATCACATGAAAGTTAGCGAATTTATGGTATATATTGAACATACGCCTCCACAACCTAATGAGGTTGCTGTTGAAACTGGTACAGTGAGGGGGAAAAAGGGTCAAACAAAGGCAAAGGGGAAGGGGAAGAAAAAGGGGAAGGGGAAGGTGATGGATAAGGAGAAGGGGAAGACTAAAGTAGTGGAGGATGATGACATAGTATTTTTGGGAGTTGTAGGAGGAAGAAATGACATGAATGCTGAAACAGGGGGTTTGGAGGATGATGAGATTAACAATGAAACTGAGGCAGGGGGTGTGGGTATATTTGAAGAAAATGTGGGTATTGCCAGTGGGTCAAATGATGCTGAGGAAGACAACTCTGAAAATACATCAATTGATATGGTGGCTAGTGAGAATGATCTCAATGAACATAGACAGTCAGATGATGAGGAGAAAGGGCCTAATTTTGTTGCATTCAATCCAGATCTAATGTATGATCCTGCACTTGAGTTGGGAATGATTTTTAGTTCTAAGAAAGAGTTCAAAAAAGCAGTGCAATCACATGCAATAAAAAGTAAGAGAACTGTCAAGTTCACTAAGAATGATTCCTTCAGGATGTATGCTGTGTGTTCTGGGGAGGGATGTGAATGGAAAATACATGCAACAAAGTTGAAGAATGAACAAACTTTCCAAGTTAATTTGTACAAGGATGAGCACACATGCCCACAAGTTTTTAAAGTAAAAAATGTGAAAACTAGTTGGCTAAGTGAAAGATATCTTCAGGACTTCAAGTCTGATCCAAAAAGATGTGTAAAGGGGTGGAGGGTAGACATCATGAATGAGCTTAGATGTCATGTGTCTAGAGATCAAGCGTACAGGGCCAAGAGAGAAGCTTTAAAGAAACTGGAAGGAAGTCCGGAGTATCAATTCACAAAATTATGGGATTATGCAGAGGAGCTTAGGAAAACAAACTCTGGTTCAACTGTCATATTGGGGACTAATGATGAAAATGGGCAGAACAGATTTGAAAAGTTCTATGTTTGTTTCAGTGCTTTGAAACAGGGATTTTTGGGAGGTTGTAGGCCTGTTATTTGTGTAGATGGTTGTCACTTGAAGGGACCTCATAAGGGAATATTGCTAACTGCTGTGGGGGTGGACCCGAATAATAACTTGTACCCCATTGCATATGCTGTAGTCCAGAGGGAGTCTACAGACACATGGGAATGGTTTTTAACGGTGCTGAAACAGGATGTATGTATTCAGAGGGACAGTGAATACACTTTTATGTCAGACAAACAGAAAGGACTCATACAGGCTTTTCAAAGTGTCTTTCCTAATGCTGCACACAGGTTTTGTGTAAGACATTTACACAATAATTTCAAGAATGCAGATTTTAGGGGTCTTGCATATAAAAATGCAATGTGGAAGGCAGCAAGAGCAAGCACAGTGGGGGAATTTAAACTAAGAATGGAAGAAATAAAGAAGCTAGATGAGAAAGTTTTTGATTGGTTGAATGAGAAGCCCCCAAGTGGTGGAGTAAGTCACATTTTACTGAATTGCCAAAATGTGATATGTTACTTAATAATTATTGTGAAAGCTTCAATGCAAACATAATGGATGCAAGAGATAAGCCTATTCTTACAATGCTAGAATGGATAAGGGAATATCTAATGCGAAGATTGCAAGAAAACAGGGAAAAAGCATCCAAGAAGTGGAAAGGAACTTTGTGCCCCAAAATTAAAAAGTTGCTGCAGAAATATGTTGATAAAATTGGTGACTGCATCCCTATTAAGGCCAATGATAGACACTATCAAATTTCATGCTATGATGGGAGTCAGTTCTCAGTGGATTTGGAGAGGAGAACATGCACATGTAGATTGTGGCAGTTGTCAGGAATTCCTTGCAAGCATGCATGCAGTGCAATTTTTAATCAAAATTTGCAACCTGAAGATATGGTTCACCCTTACTACAATGTGGATACATACAAGTCAGTGTATGAACCTGCTATACTACCAATCAGTGGTGAAATGCTGTGGTCTGAGACAGGCTTCATTCCTCCATTGCCTCCAAACTTTGGCAGAGGTCCTGGAAGACCTGCTGGAGCAAGAAATAGAGAGCCTGATGAAGGTAAAGAAAAAGGTGAAAAGAAAAAGCAGAAGAAACAAATTAAACTCAAAAGGCAACATGTCAAACACCACTGCAAGATATGTGGTGAGGAGGGACATAATGCAAAGGGATGTGCCTTGTATAAGGACATGCAAGAACCTGGGCTTGATGAGTTTGAAATGAATACGTTGTTTTCAAAGGTACCTCAATATTTATACTACATTTACATAATATGTTGTATATAAATAAACTAATGTACTATTTTGTGTATTATTTTTTATTTTCAGGCAGGTGCATCATCCACAAGCACTACAAGGAAGAGGAAACATTCTGTCTATAAAGATCCAAATAGGGTATGCTCACTTGTTATGGGTGTTTAATCCTATTATACAAATTGAATAACAGTGTGTTCAATGATATTCAATTAGGTGGATATGTCTGCTAGTGATAGTAGAGTAAATGATCAACCACCAATTTTTACCTCCAATTGTGGAACAACATGAGTCAATGTATCATGATGTGGAGCCAGAAATACTGACAGAACCTGGTCCTACACCCACTCCACCATGTGTTCAAGGGCCTACGATGTACGAACAATTGCAGGTGGCCAACACAAATATATCCTTCCAACCCCAAGTGACATTGCAACCGAGACTTAACATCAGGGCACCTCCTCCAATGACTGGTACCAGTTTCATGCCCTCTTTTTCAAGCAGGCCATCAGATCCTATTTCCAAGACAATAGTGAAGGAGCATGGGAGAAAGTGGGTTGACATCTCTAAATGGCCTTCCCAAAGTTCTGAGGATCACGGGAAAAAGTAGTTTGTTGCACACTTGTAGTGGATTAATTTTTGTACACTTGCTTTTGTGAATCAGTTTTTGTGTTGTGGTGGTTAGTTTTTGTGGATAGTTTGTGGTGGTAGAAATGGAGTTAGATTATTAGTTTTTGTGGCTATTGTTTTTTGGTTGTGCAAGTGAAGTGAAATGTCATGAAGTCAAACACATTGCAATGTAAGCATTTTTGGCAGAAATTATGATTTCCAGAAATGATGAGTTTGCAGAAATTATGGTTCTGTTTTTTGTTTGTATTTTTTGCATTGTTTGCATTGTGCAAGTGAAGTGAAATATGCTGAAACAGGGGTATTTAAGTATTTTGTTTTTTATTGGCATTGTTGAAATTTTGGTTTGCAGAAATTTTGGATTGTGCAAGTGAAGTTTTGATTTGCAAAAAGTATGAGATTACAGTCCAGGGCATAAATTATGTTTGCAGAAATTTCATTACACATAACAAAATGGTTACATATGAATTTGTAATACAATCAATTGAAAGATGAGACTAAATACTAAATACAATACATTGAAACAGGGGAAAATTCCATTACACATAACCAAATGACTACATATGGATTTTGTGCTACAAGTACTTCAAAATAACCAAATACAATACATTCAAACACTTGCTAAACATAGTACAATATGAACTAAACCTAACCATCTTCTTCATCTTCTACACCCTACATTTTTCTTGTTGCTTCTTTGAACACAATCCAACACTCACCGCACATTATGTTATGCAAACAACCAACAAAACAACTATCAGTCTCCAAAGTCTTCCATGCCTGAAATTTAGTTTCAAAATTTCAGCTTCCATTTCACTCTTCTTGCGCAATAAACCTGGGATAATTGTACGTGCCCTTCTACACATTGGAGGGTCCTCCCAATCAAAAAAACCACACCCACCCATCTACAATCAGTTAAGAAAATAAGAAAAATATAATGAGGAGAAATTTCTGCAAAGTGGAGATGAACACAAAAGAAAAACAAACTTACATTGTAGTTTTTACATGAATGGAATCTCCTTCCAGGATTGATCTCAGTCCATGAGGTCCGAAGCACTGCCCTCTTTCCACAATAGCAATCGACGAGAGATGAAACACTGCTCATCTTCAATTCCTTGCTCAATTTCTCCTTAAATCGTGGCTTGGCTTGGGAGCGAATTTTTCTAGCAAAGATTGGGAGCGGATGGGGTTAGCTGTCAATTTTGTTTGCAAAAGAAAACTTGCGATTTTTAACTATGGGCAAGCTGACGTGGCTTTTTTTCCACGTCAGCGATGCCACGTCATGTCCCCCCCCCTTTCTTTTTACACATAAGCAGTTTCACCGGACACGTCAGCTTCCCCCAATTTTCAAAAGCTAACGTGCCTCCCTCGTGCACAATTCCGGCTGATCTAGGGTAATTTGTCCTAAAATTGCCAAATTTTTTTAATTATTGTTCCACAATACTATTTTGATAAAGACCTGGACTGAAAATGTCACAACCCCTAAGAAACTGGACGAAAATTGCAATTTGCCCAATTATTTTTTTATGGGGACTTTTGTTATAATAAACGTAATTCAGGGGTCAAAATGTATAATAAAAATTTTATAATTTTGTAAAAGGTTTATTAGCGGTAAGATGGTCGCATGGTAAAACATATTTCAACTCTCTCCTCTTTCTCTCTCTCTCTCTAGGGTTTTGTTTTTCATCGATTGAACGAAAAATTCCCCAATTGGTCGTATCTATTCGATCGAAATGGTAAGCAAATGCGCGTTCCTGATTTCCAATTAGCTTATACGCTATTGTTGGCTTACCCATTTTGTATCTCGTGCTGTGATTTATCGAATGTTTTGGTTTAATTTTGTAGGAAAATGGAGGCGGAGATTTGGAGGCGAAAATTGAGATGTTGCTGAATGTGGAGAAGCAGATGAGGCAAGTGGGTGATGTTGCAGGTACGAGGAAGGCCGTCACACCTCTTGCAATTCTTCTTCTCACACCTCAAACAATACCCCTCATTTTCTCCCTCCAAGAAAGCCAAAGCCGGCGAAGGAGAGACGCCGCAGTTCCGTCCTCCCACCACCAAAATACCCTCACCCAACCCCACCATCAAACCATTTCCCTTCTCCTCTGTTCACTTCTTCGAGGAAAAAAGTTAAAGAAAGCAGGTGAAGTTCATGGTGGTATGGCCGACCCAAAGGTTCGAATGTGATGGTACGGCAGCACCCGCGGGAGAAGCAGCTGCGGATGTGGGTACAAATCCAAGGAAGGAAAACCCCGCTGGTAAAAACCCTTAAACCACCGTTTTCTCCCCATCATCAAACCCCACCGACACTCACATGGTGAAACCCTCTCACCTTCATTTCTTTTTTCTTGTGTTCATTCCTCACCCAAAAGAATAGAGTAAAGAAAACCAAGAAAAGCAGGGGGGAGAGACAGAGCGAGGAGGAGGCCTCAAATTATGGTATTACGAAATGTTACTCCTGTTTGAACAATCCTTCTTGGCCCAATATTTTCTCATTGTTCATATATTGATAGATAAAGAAGGAATACTGGAATACTCTCTGTTGATGTCCTAAGTTTGCTCTCACTTCCTTGCAAATACTTTCTCCCTCCATCTTACATGTCATCTTTATCTTGCTTTCTAGTGCTTCTTTCATTTAATTTTTGCTTTGACAATCCTAATGTGTTTAACTTGCTCTATATAATCAGTAATTTTCTTCTACTTAAAATTAGAAAAATGTTACTAAGGATTGTTGGAACAGTTTACATCTGAATTTGATGAATGTCTTCTTCTAGGTTTGGGATTACACTGGTTTTGGATATACAAGGTACAATGCCAGAGACATTAACAAAGAAATACTAGGGTAAGCACAATTCTGCAGCTGTCTCCTTCCGTGATGAAACCTGTAATGTTCACAGATAATCTTGTTTGTGGTTTTCATTTAGGTGTGTTGTGGAGAATAAAGTGCTTCATAGATCTTTATTATCATGCTTACAGGTACTTAAATGTTGGAAAATGTTTGTTTTTTACATATATAAGAAAGCTAATAATTACAATGTCATGCATGGTTATGCCTCTATTGGTAACAGCAAGGAATAATATTTGAGAGAATGAAGAGAAGAAATGAAAAGGCAAAAAAGAAAAACAAAAATGAAGAATGCAGTGTTCTATAGCGAAGTGTAAAAATAGGCGTAATTCGGATAGCAAAATATAATTTATCCTAAGCTTTTTATACTGTAATAATAACCAAAAAATTCATCAAACTCTTAGAATTTAAAATTATACAAATAGATAATTTTTTGTAACAATTAATTTTCAGAACCATGCTAGTTCTTTTTGAATGATGAATTCTATTACATGAAGTTTTAATGGAAGCCACTTTTTCTTTTATGATGTTTGGTCCCCTTGACCTGTCCAAATCCAATTTTCATCCCTCTTTATCTTCTAATTCAAGAACCAGCTTCAATTTCTGATGGTTTTAAGGGCCTTCACAATTTATCATTGTTGGTTATTACCACGAACAGTTCAGTCTCCTTTCCAAGTTGAATACATTCATCATCTATAACCATATTGTGAGTGACAGGCTGTTTCTGCTGTTTGAACAATCCTCAAATTAGGATTTTCTGTACAGTTTGGTCTTATGTAGACGTTATTCGTGATATTCCTGTATTTAGTCAGTTTGGGTAATATTGAAGCTGATGAGCTTCTGCTCAAATATTGTTTCATTTGGTAATTTACTGAGTTGTGCAGCTTTGTGAGTACATGTATCATGAATGATTATGCTACTCAAGATTGAATTATGATCAGCTACCCCCAAAACACATTCATTTTTTTTTTCTCGAAAAATATTCAACTTGTTAATAGATCTGAAACTTATGCGAACCCATTCATTAGTTCATTGGTAGTGCTAGCTATTCTTTTGAGTGGATGGGTGGGCTGGTCCTCGTCCTATGTTTATCTTTTTAATGTTGTTCAAGGGTTGAAGGAGTATAATATTTGGGCATGGAGATTGGGTGGTATTGAGTTAAGCACTAGTAGCACAATGACATTGGGAGGAGAATAAATCGAACATAAGTATTGTCAAAATCTTTTAGGTACCTTTGAGGACTTACCATGCTGGCGATCAATATAACAAAGATCTTTTAGGTACCTTTGAGGACTTACCATGCTGGCGATCAATATAACAAAGCACGACGGTCTTGTTTATATGAGTGTCACTTTTGGCTGTATTTGTGACTTTGTGTGTATGTAATGATTCATGTTGTTCTTAGTTGTATGATGCCCTTATAAGTTCATGATTGATGGTTGGTTAAGGCTTCGTCTTAACAACTACTTATCTTTTTAAGCAATGGATTGGTTGTTCATATATATATATATGTGTGTGTGTGTAGACATTTGCCACATCTAATGCATTTGTCAACGTCTTTGTGTTTCAATGTTTCTGGACCACATAGGTAACCAAGCTTGTACACTCGTTTAAGGAAGGTTCGGAGGAATGGTCCAAGAAGGCGGTAGAGCTTGAGGATTCATGAAGACTTTAGAAGTAAGTTCTATTTGTAATTTATTTATCCAACAATAGCGAATGATGCACAGTACACTAATTCCTCTTGTGAACATGCAGTTTGGTTGTGGAATTTCAAAATTATCTGTTTTTCTTATGTCTTCATGCATGCTGGATGAAGGTGTATGAGGTGGCAAAGACGTCTTTGAAAACAATGACAAAGAAACTAGAAAGTCTTTGCAAAGTGATAATGGTGGTTAAAAGTTGATCATTTTCTTGGCTTTCACTCTTCATTTCATCCATCAAGCATTCCTTTATATGTTTGCATTGTTATCTTGAGTTCTTGATATTTATCATCTACATTATGGGGTTGTGATTTTCTTTTTATCTATGGCATGTTTGTTCCTTTGATAAA